>NC_142477.1:24232299-24535329 GCF_049115385.1 Moschus berezovskii | reverse complement strand
AAGTGCCATATTGATTTGTAATGCTTATTTATGAATCATGTAACACGCCTAAAGCTGTCCTATTATTTTTATTATGTGGCTATTTTGTTGTTGTTAATGTGATACTGATCACAGTTTTGAGCATTGGATATCTCACAATATTTTCATAAAATCTGTGGGTTTTGCTATATAATTTGGCAGCGTGATGATATTTAAGGAACTCACCTGCTGCTTTAGAGTGGAAATGATGATATTATAGTTTGCAACCTATTTGATGCCCTTAAAAAGGACTCAGTCCAAACTTTACCCAGGAGGGAGAAATTACCTTTATTACTCTGATTAGGGAACACCTGTCCTCTGACACAGAGAACATTATCTTTATCTTTCAAGACCATTCTACAAACTTCCTTTGAAGTATATTCCAGAACAAAGACCGCCAACGACTCTTCCCGAGATGTGCAGGAATACAAGGCACTTAGGGAGAACTTTTTCCAAATCATATTATTCCCAAGAACAAGTATGAGGTTGCCTCTTTCACCCTGCTTCCCTAGTAGAAGGTCCAGAGGAGTGTCTCCAGAGCATGGCATTCAGTCACTCTATAAAGAGTCTCCAGGAAAGGAAGTGATGTGGTGATTATCCTGACCAGTTCATCCAAGGAAAGTTAATCCTGATAAGTCCTAAACTGGGTTAAGCCCTCAACTACTGATTCAGAAGACCTATCACGGTTGTGTTATGGACCTTACAAGACATGGACTCTAACACACCACAAGCTTCACAAGGATTGTCACTATTGTTTTGGTTACTCAGTCATGTCCAACTCTTTGTCACCCCATGGGCCGTAGCCTGCCAGTCTCCTCTGTCCATGGGATTTTCCCAGACAAGAATACTGGAGTGGGTTGCCATTTCCCACATGTCCCTCCATGTGGCTGGAAGGTGGAGATTTGATGTTTTATTTAAAAAAATAATAATAGAAATGAGTTTTCCCTGAGTATTTATTGACCAGAAATAAGTATTTCTATGTGCAAAATCTCCTGGTCACTGGTTATCTAATTTCAGTGGACAGAATATTGGCCATTGAGAATTCCTTTCTCTATAGTTTCAGTCATTTCTTGATCTCCTATTCCCTCTACTCAAAATCCACTTGTATAATTGTTACAGAGAGGAAACTCCACTCTATTTGATGCATCTCTCTGTGTAGCATTTTTAAAATAATATTTTAATAATACCAAAAGTATAATTTTAATTATCATAGAAGGCTATGATTCAGTTTTCTTTTTCCTTAGAGATTTGAAAATGCTTATCCATTTACCTTTGGAATCTCTGTTAAATACAAAATATGAAGCAAATTTAATTACAGTACATACTGCATTTTTTATAACTCTATTAAAGATTTAGATAATTTAAACTGTATCAATTATAAAATAACAGTAGAATTACTTTAGAATGTATTGTTTTTTGTCATTCCTGCTGAGCCCATTTATAGTCTTTAAGAATATTTGAGTTTTGCCTTGAAATGTTTTCATATATTTTCTTTCATTACAGCCTCTGTTTAGTTCTCTCAGTCTCTTCTGGAAGACATTCTAAAATGTATATCCATCATAGATTAGGCCTATTTCCCTTCTTTAGGTATTACCTTTTCCATAATATATTTAAGGTCTTTAAAATCTGACATTTTTCTGTCAGACTTCTGAACTTGTTCTCTAGTTTGCTAAATTAGCCATGTTTTGTTCTGCTACTTGTCCTTATAAGTGCATATAGCAAAGAATCAAAATACAAGGTCAGTATAAAAATACAAGTATATTTATATATATTAGCAAAGAACAATTGATAACCAAATTGTTAAACAATGTTGCACTCAATAGCATCAAAAATACTAAATAAACAATAAATTTAACAAAAAACCTGTAGGAACTGGAAGCCTATAACTTCCAGTTAAAGTCTGTAAGTCTAGACTTTCAGTTAAAGTCTATAGACTTTGCTTAAGCAAAGGAAGACCTAAATAGAGTGATGCCAGACTTCACAGGTGGCTCAGTGGTAAAGAATCTGCCTGCCAGTGAAGGAGATGCAAGAGATGGGGATTCAACTCCTGGGTTGTAAAGACCCCCAGAGGAGGAAATGGCAACCCACTCCAGCATTCTTGCCTGGAAAATTCCAATGGACAGAGGAGCCCCCTGAGGTATAGCACATAGAGTCAAAGAGAGTAGGATATGATTGAGCTCACATGAAGACAAATAATGTGATGCACCATTTATATGCATAGGATTGAGCTCACATGAAGACAAATAATGTGATGCACCATTTATATGCATAGGAAATCTCAATATTGGTAAGATTTTTATTCTTTCCAGGTTAATCTATAGATCCAATGCAAAACTTACCAAATGTAAGCATATCTTTAGCCTGTGATGCAACAATTATACTCTTGGGTATATACTTACGTGAAACTAATGCATATGTCCAGCAAAATAGAAACAATGTTCATAGACAAGTTTCACATAATAGCTATAATTTGAACCAACCCAAATACCTTCCATAGGTCTCAAGTGAAAAATTCATTGCTATAGTATGGATGAATCTCCTGTATATAATATTAATGAAGAGTCAGACATAAAAGAAGCAATGTCGTATGGTTACGTTTTATGGAATAAAATTGAGCAAAACTAATCTAAGATGATAAAAACCAGAATGGTGGCTAAATTTATACTGAGGATGGGAACAGTAATACTAACTGACAGGAGGACGAAGGAGCTTTCTAGAGTTCAGGTAATTCTCTGTATCACAGGTCAGAATTGGTTACATGAGGATATGTATATATAAAAATGCATCAATGTATAAATTTATGATTTTTACAATTTTAGAAAATGAAAAGACTCACTCATCAGACTCCTTCACATGCTACTGTGTAAAAATGAATCTCCAAGAGAAGGTTTAAAAATACAGCATTTCTCAAGTATATTAGCTAATGAATTATAGGAACTGACTTTCAGTGTAATATGAGACAAGCAAGTAATTGAGTTAGAATAAAATATCTAAAGGACAGTGAATTGGTTCTGATTTCTAATTTAGGAAGAGATTAGTAGATAATAACCAGGATTAGGAGACAGTTGAAAATATCTTATTCAACTAGAACATTTGGCAGTGATACAAAGTGTAGAAATTTATTCATTGGAGAAATTCAAGAGAATTAGTATAAAACTATATTTCCATCTAAGGTCAGGAAATTTTGACTATCTTGAAAACTATTTCACTATACTCATACATTTCAATATACAAGTCTATCTTTTAATTGTCTTCCATCTGATTTTAAGCAAGAGTATATATATATATAATAAAGTGAACTTTCTGCTTGATCAAGATAAATAGCTTGAGATTTTAATTATTTTATTGAAATACAAAAAACCTGTTCCTATACCTCTTCAACTCTCCATCCCAGACCATGGAGATTCTGATTTAATTGGTATGGGGTAAAGCTTAGAAATTGGGATTTAAAAAAAAAAATCTCCCATGTTGATTCTAATATGGAGCAAATTGAAACTTACAAGAGAGAGGGCCCATGTGCCAAAATCCATACCTAAAATCCATCAGCCATTTGAGCTGATATAAAGGGAAATAATAACTTTCAAATTAGGCAAATCACTCTGAGACAGAATGATTCATAAGTGAAAATAAGTAGAACACATTCAGGGAGAAGTAGTTCTTAGTCAAGGAAATTACAAACTAAATTGGAAAAAAGATAAATAAAATGTTATTTAATAGCTTTCAATTGTTCCAATTTTTTAAAAATATCAATTAAGTCATACAATAGACTTCCATGTGACTTTATGAAAATGATATCAGCGATGTTCAGAAGAAAATAATTTTCCTCATTTTCTTCAATTCAGTTTTTGCCTAAGATACATCAGATGAGTTTTTGTCGACCTGAAGGCAACTACTTCCTTCAGTTGTGTCACTGGCAACCATTTACAGTGGACTGAGACGGTCAGGGGAGCGAGAGAATGTGTCACAGAGAAACATTTCTGCATACCAAGAGATGCAGCAGTTGAAGCAGAGAAAAAAGTGAAGCTAAACACATGATTTTTGAGTGAAATAACCAAGTTAAAATTTAGGTACATAAATTTCATGGGATTATTTTGAAATTTCAGTAGTAAGGAGGCAAAAAGAATGAAAAGAGGAAAAATGAGGTCACAATTTTACCAATGTTGTAAGATCCATCTTAAGCTAGTTTTGCAGCTGATTTTGAAGAGTCATCCAGAGTAAACCTATATTTGAAGATAGAGTTTAAAGAGAGAGGGAAAGAAAAGGAACTGAGTTGCTATTTATTCCTACATGTTTGGACAAAGTATTTGAGTTATAAATGTCAGTGACAGAGCTGAATTCTAAATTTGTATTCAGAACTGATTTCAGTTGTTAAGAGACATTAGGTTGTGTGCCCATGGACTGTTTAGAGGAAAGCAACTTTTGAGGTTTAATGATCTGCAAATATTCCAATTTCTAGTGATCTGATCAGATCGCAGAATCAAGAAGAACTAGATATCTTTCATTAATGCAAAAATTCATTGACCATCTTATGTATTAGAGGATACATTTTCTATTTAAGCTCTTCATCAGGAGAGAAAAGTTACCAGGTATAAAGTTATTGGAATTTGTGTTTGATTTCCACCGTTAAACAACAAAGGTCCATCTAGTCAAAGCTATGGTTTTTCCAGTAGTCATGTATGTGAGAGTTAGATTATAAAGAAAGCTAAGCACCAAAGAATTGATGCTTTTGAACTGTGGTGTTGGAGAAGACTCTTGAGAGTCCCTTGGACTGCAAGGAGATCCAACCAGTACATCCTAAAGGATATCAGTCCTGGGTGTTCATTGGAAGGACTGATGCTAAAGCTGAAACTCCAATACTTTGGCCACCTGATGTGAAGGACTGACTCATTGGAAAAGACCCTGATGCTGGGAAAGATTGAAGACAGGAGGAGAAGGGGATGACAGAGGATGAGATGGTTGGATGGCATCACCAACACGATGGACATGAATTTGAACAAGCTCCAGGAGTTGGTGATAGAGAGGGGAGCCTGGCATGCTGGAGTCCATGGGGTCACAAAGAGTCAGATATGACTGAGCAACTGAACTGAACTGAATTCCACCTTTATAAATAATAAACTTTAATATTGGGGTTTTACACTCTATTAAATAGTGTAGAGATTCCCTAAGTGTATTATATTGTAACTATTCAATTATTTTGTCACATATTCACTATTTTTATAACACAAATATAATTAAGATAAATGCAGAATGCTCTTGAAATAATTTCTTACTACAAAAATAGTCCATAAGTTCTAGAAGAAAATCATGTAACTTCCAGTTAATACTTTGTGGAAGTATACTGTTTTCTACCTTCTCCTAAAAAGCATTCCACAATTCACTTTCTTTGAAACTACAGTATAAAGACTATCTCCATGATTTCAAGATTTAGAAAGAAAATTAGGCTTAGGGTATAATCAAGTTCTTCACACATAGATTTTTTTTAGTGAATTAATTTTACTCAGGAAACAGCAATGAAATATTACAAATCAGTACAAATTACATAATTTTTAATGAATCATTCTGATTATTTTCCAGAAGTTTCTATAGTGAAGATTCACTAATAGAATCAAATGGTATTCTATATTCAGTCCCTGTAAAATCTGGTCAGTGTGCTTTGCTTTTTCCTTCTTTTCCCCATAGTGTAGAGAGGGAGCACTTTAAGTAAATAAATATTTTTGTTTTTAAGGAAATCCTTTAGGAACTGAATAGATATTTTCTGGAGTTTGGAAGGCTTTTGGTCAAATGTGCATAGAAGAATAATGGACAAAAAATAGAACCCACAGAGCTAATAGCTAGTGGCCTAATATAGTATTAAATGACATGGGTTCTGCCTGCAGATTGACTTGGACTTGAACTCTGATACTAGCACTTAGTAGGTCTATGATGTCAGCACATCACCTACTCTTTAGTGCTCTGTTTCCTTATCTGTGGTGGTGGTGGTGGTTTTAGTTGTCATGTCCGACTCTTGTGACCCCATGGACTGTAGCTCTCCAGTCTCCTCTGTCCATGGGATCCTCCAGGCAAGAATACTGGAGTAGGTTGCCATTTCCTTCTCCATTCCTTATGTGTATAATGGCCTTAATACAGGACCACTTCATATGGGCTTTGTGAGTATTAAGTGTTTAGAATAGTGCACAGTCCATACTAATTACCATAAGCTCAATGTATAATAAGACGCAGCTACTCTTTCAACTTTTCTCATTCCTTATTACATCTGCTTCTTTATATACTTTTTCTGTTTCTCTTTCACTATAGCATGACTTTGTCTGAGTTTTCACCTGTCTTGGCCACATATAACTATGCGTGCACGCTGAGTCACTTCAGTTGTGTTCAACTCTTTGTGACCCTCAAGACTGTAGCCTGTCAGGCTTTTCTGCAATGGGATTCTTCTGGCAAGAATAGTGAATGGGTTGCCATTCCCTTCTCTAGGGGATCTTCCTGTCCCAGAGATCAAACCGGTCTCTCCTTCATCTCCTGCATTGCAGCGTATGCTTTACCACTGAGCCACCAGGGAAACACACATATAGCGATGCCAGCACTAAATAAAGACAAACCAGTATTACCTTAGAGATACTGGTTAGTTTAAAACTTAACAAAATCATATTTCTATTGGCTAGCCTTACATCAGGAATATAGTAGTGGTCTCATCAGCTATAGCCAGTGTGTGTGCTATGCCTCTTTTCTCCCATTTGATAGAAGGCTATCATAAACTAGAAGAAAAATGCAATAAGTAGGTTGCCTACAACATTATTCACTTTATAGAATATACAATTGACTGTGCATTTAATTTTATATCTTGAAATACCAATTCAATCCATCAGTTTTATATAATCACATCAATAAGTAACTTGCTAGTTCTTAAAATAGCATTCATCCAAACAGTAGATAAATAACAAGATGACCAGGCACACAAAAATGGAGTCATTCATTTGTGAATTGCAATACATAAATGTCTCAAAGTCTAATTACTGGAAAATTACAGTAAAGACATTCTTTATATGTACATATACATCACTGGAATGAAGTAGTTTACTGAGTAATCAGCAACAAATTAGGTCTGTAAAGATGAAATTAATCCTATTGACATTCATAAATCAAAAACATTAAGACTGACTAAAATTCAAGAAAGTAAACACCTCAAGACAGTACTGATAATGCCTTGACACAGATAATGAAGATATCTCCCTAAAACTATGCAAAAGCTTAAATCCTAAACAGGTGTTCCTGTATTATAAGAATGTTGCCAACTTATGTTCCACATCCAGTCTTTATACATATACATATATTGTCAATCTCCATTATAAGTGCTTCCCAGGTGGTGCAGTGCTAAGAATCTGCCTGCCAATGCAGGAGAAACAGGAAACATGGGTTAAATCCCTGGGTGGGGAAGATCACCTGCAGGAGGAAATGGCAACCCACTCCAGTATTCTTGCTGGAAAATTCCACAGACAGAGGAGCATGGTAGGGCTATAGTCCACGCGGTTGCAAAGAGTTACTTAGTACTCAACTAAGTAACTGAGCACACACAAGCAATCTTCATTGTCAATTCCATGTTCATGAATTTGCTATCTAGAATGTATTTCTAACTCGAAAATTAATATCCAGAGAGCTTATCATAGTAGCTTGGAGACATGCGCAGTGCGGCAAAAAGTTTGAGTCACTCAAAGTTCTAGCCCCCAACAAGACGACCCTCTCTTCTGTTTCAACTCTCCCATTGTGAAATATGTCCTTCTCATGTTCTATTTAATGCCATATTTGTTTCATTTTTGTGCTTTTCATTAGTGATTTTGTAGTTTAAAATACCCCCGAACTCTAACGTGGAAGTATTCTCTACTGTTTCTAAGCGCAAAAAGGCTGTGATGTGGTTTATAGGGAAAATGCACGTTTTAGATAAGCTTTTTCAGGCATTAGTTATAATGCTCTCGGGTGTGAGTTCAGTGCTGATGAATCAATAACACTATCCATCCAGGGGATAAAAAGAAATTTACAGATCTGTGCATAAGACTGCTCCATAAAGTGCTAAAGTCTCACTTAAAATGCGTGATGAAGCTATGGAAAAGATAGAAATTAAAATTTTGTCGATGCAGGTGGTGAATAAGCAATTTAAAAAGCTTAGTGGACAGCATTCTTATCAGGCTAAAAGCCAGATAAAGTTTAGGTTATGCTGCTCAGGATTTAGAAAATATTAGGAAAAAAGGCTACTGAGCTATTGCTATAAAGAAATGCTAGCCAGTTAATTATTTGTAAGAACTATACATTAAACAAGATCTCTTTTAAAAGAAACACACGTAAAACAAGATTCTTTACTGATTGGCTAACAAAAATGTGACAAGTAGCTTGCAGAAAATTAACCTTGAATTTCTCCCAAGAGAAATGGCTCAGTATTCCCTGATTCTATTTAGCTTAATTATCTCCTTTATCAGGTTAGTAGCTACTATTTATATTTTGGTTTTATATTTTCTTGCCTAGATCAAGAGGAACAGTTCTACTAAAAATTGATTTTTTGATGCCTGTTATTAATATAATTCTTTATTTGATTTTCTTGTCTTTAGCCACTTCCTCTTTTACACTGTCCTCCTAATCACAAAATATCTGTTTACTTTTTTTTAAATCACTAAATATAGAAAAATATTTGGCTCTGCTTGCTCTTTCCTTCAGGAAGATAAAATATTTGAAAATTGTCAACTCATAGCCTAATTTTTGGTTGTTTAAAATTATATTTAACATTCTACCTCTATTCCTTCCAATCTTATTTCTCACTGTATGTATACATGCATTCTCTAATTAAGTGTTGTGTCTTCTAGCATAAGCTTCATGCCTTTTCATATGTTGAATTTGTTTATGTTCAAAACATGGATGAAAATCAGCAACTAGCTCAGGGTAGAGAAGAAAAAGAAAAAGAAAAAAATGGACAAAAAGGTCTTCTAGGCTGGTTTATGCAGCCTCAACTCATGAAGTCCAATGTATAGTATCAAAATGAGTATTGCAAATGTTGCTATATTTGTTATACCAAATTCCACTTTGGTTTTTCTGAACATCTGTTATCAATTTGGGTAAATTAAGTACATTTTAGGGATATGTTGTACACTTATAATAGTAGTGACATTCTTGAGCATTTACTTCATATAGAATAGACAGTTCGTGGGAATATGAGAATGGAAATCAACAGTCTAAAAGAGAAATTCAAACAAGAAATGTGAACTTGTTTGAATTTCAATACCTTTGTTGCATAGTGTGAAGTTCAGAGAAGTGCTTAATGTCCTGAAGTGTTGGGATGCGATTTGAAGGAGTAGCCTCTGAAAGTGGAGGAGTTCAAGCTGATGTGAAATGAAAGTGACATAATTGAGGGTCCAGGTATCATCTTAAGCTACTTTAGGTCCAGTATAATGTAGACCTGAACCTCTACAGGGCTAATACTCTTGATAATATTTTTCTCATTGGTCAAAATTGTGTCATGGAAGAAGGAATCTTGGGACAATAAGTGTGAGAAAATAGTAATTCCAACTCTTGAGTTTAGGAAAGATACGTTTTTATTTTCTTAACCTATAATACTTATCTGCATACCCCACATACACTTCAACCTTTCTCCACACAAACAGAATAATTGATATCTTGATATAATATGTGTTTATCTTATGGAAAAAACAATGGAAATGAGAACAGATAAACTATGGATTTACTTCTTTACATTATATTTTAAGTACTTTCTATCTTACAGCTAATTTATTAGTTTTTTTCCATTTTATAACTATTAACAATGTAAGAAATCAATTGTATTTAAATAATAAACTGATATGCATGCCTTGTTTGTTCCATCTTGGTCTTAGAGGTGAGAAGTCAAATGTTAATCAAAGATTTGTTTAAGGATATTAAAGCTTTATATATATATATATATATTTTTAAATCTCACTTTTGAATTCTAACAAGTTTAACAACTAATATTATGCTCTATAATTATGAAATTTGTAACAATGGAGGCTTGTCCTTCATCACCATTTTTTTTTTTAAAAAAACCTTAAAACTTTATCAGAGTTAAAACTAACTTTTCCAGGCATTCCCACAGATTTATGAATTTCTTCAGTTTTAGTTGATTAAGGAGAATACTAATTTTTTATTTTTTTCAGAGATGACTGCTCTATTTATTTATTTATTTTATTTTGCTATACATTAACAAGAATCCACCCTGTGTGTATTGCAATGAGAACCATCTCTCTCTTCCTCTTAAGAATTTTGTGGCAATTAATAAAATACTTTGTGTTGTTTAGGAATGAGCAAGATGTCTTCTTATATTTTACTCATTATTATTGACTAATTTTTTTTTATCAACTATGTGTCAAACATTGTTCTGGGTTTGAAAGATTCATCATTGAATAAAACAGTCAAATATCTCTGCCCTCCTGAAGTTTTAATTATATAAATGTCACCCAGAAATGAAAAACTATTTATTTTATTTTTAAAGCCAGGACAAGAAGAAAATATAGAATATAATATACCATAGGGGCTTCCTTGGTGGCTCAGATGTTAGAGTCCACCTGCAATGCAATATGCCATAGGGAGACTGAACAAATCATTTTTACAGTAAGAATTATATCTTATCCTCCCACATATTGACTTTTATTAACAGTTTGAAGATTTATATATGAATGAGTGTGAAATTTTCTCTGGATCACTTTCATTGTGTTACATATTTGGAAAAGTTTAAAACAAACTTTGTCCATAGATCATATCAAACTTTTGAATAAATCATGAATACAAATTGCCTTTTCTTAAATCAGATACACACATATATACAAATAAATAGGTATGTACTTTGTATATGAACACATATATTTATAAATACATAATGGAAAACATTTAGTGACTTAAATAGGTATAGGAACATTTTCAAAGGACTTATTTACATAATACCACTTTATGCAACTTTCTGTACAAATAAGAAACATATATAACTTCAATACATTTTTAATCTCCTTTAACAAGATTTTTAAAATTTGCTTGTTTTTAATCCTTTAATTTACTCAAGAAATGTAATTTAAATTACATTCTATGTAAGGAGAAAATACATACTCGAAGCTTTTTGGAGTTCTTTTACAAGACTTTTTCAGCATTGGATACCATAACTGATAATCAGTACATTCAGAATGCTATTCTTCAGCGTCCAGTAGTATAAGTGTTTTTTGCTTGAATGATTATTTAGTGCAGCTCACTAAAGTGGATAATATGGGAAGGAAACAGGAAGAAACCAAGTGAGGCTACAGGGAAGAAAACACTTAAAGTATGACAAGGGAAAAAAATTGGGTTTGCTTAGTCTTTATTTGGCACTTAGCAGGTTTTTAATAAATGTATCCCTGAGACTTCATCCATCAGACTAAAAGTACTATACATATCAAAGCATTTTGCAGAATTTTTTGATAGAATCATATCTGAAACACCTGTGCTTCTGGTTTGTGTACAACTGTTTCTACTATTAAAAAAATAAATAAATACAAGTCTAGAATGAGTAATCATGGTTTAATTTCTTAAAAGCATACTAACTTTGATCACTTATTAATGGTGTAGAGTATGGTGGTATAATAGATGTCTGTTACAACAAAAAAAGAGCTATAAAAAGATTAAAGTCATTTAAACTCTTGGACCTGATGATTCAAAATATTCAATGTAATCTATGTAATCATTCTTGAAATTCAATCCCCAGCAGCATTTCACATGTAATTTTATTTTCTACTTCTCAAATTATTAATAAAGAACTTTTGATAAATTAAAAACTTTACTTCAAATATGATTCATATAATATAAATAGCTGAAAATTAAGTTATTTTTATCCAGTATTGGAACACAAAATTGTCCATGAAGTCTTGGTTATCATTTTCAGTCTATAATAAATTTACTCGACAGGAAAATAAAACATTTATTTTAAATATTAATTATTTGACAATTATAATAGTAATAACCTTGTAGCACTGTAGCATGTCTTTTTTTTTTGGTGAATGCTCATGTTGCTATTTAGTTATTATGTATACACATTTTATCTTTTCAACTTGAGGGAAAAATCTTAAGTAAAGCTTAGAACCTCTTATGGTGAGTCAGTAAGTTATAGATAGTAGGCAAATAATAGGGCTACTGCTTGAATGGCCTCTGTGTTTCTATTCTAAAGCAATTCTTGTAGTAGAAAATGACTGTCATTTTATATGCAACAAGAATCTTCTTTGATTTAGTAACACTCTATTCACACACGTAGGTCTTCAAGGAAAATAAAACTTAGATAATATATGTAGCTTATGACCCAATGACCCATGCCAAGTGAAAGCTAACATAATTATTGTGGTTTTATTTTATTATAGAAACTTTTTCATGTACTTAGTGTACATTGTTTTACTTAATTCTCAAAAGAGTCTAGGTAGTTTCTTTGAATATGCTAATGTACTGGTTGGGTAGCAGACTGATGGACTGAGTTCAAGCAACTGGGCTAAGGCCATCCATTAGGTGGTGGAGCTGTGATTCAGAACATGGGATCTACAGGTCCAGGATTCACAATTTCATGCACTAGGCTCTGTAGCCTGTCATTAGTGCAGGGACGTTAGAAATATATACAGGTCTATTTGACATAATTATTTGAATCTTTCATTGGTTGTGTTAGGTTGATAAGATTTGGAATTTTATTTTAATTTTTTTCAAAATATTATTCTCAAATGGTTTTATAGTAAAACAAAATTCAGTAAACAAAACATTTATAATTGCAAATAAAATTGTAAATGTATTTGATTTTGATCTATTTTCTCTTTAAACAATAATATATTGTAAAATATATTTGTGTCATAAATGAAATGCTTACCTGAAATGTAACAGAATCTAAATTAATATTAAGCTAAGTAGTTGCATTTTACATGTGAAAATTTAGGCTTATTTCTCTGTGAATAGAGTTGTTTCCTTTTCTTTCTAGACTCAGTCTATAAATGAGGGGTAACATTTATCGATCATGTGATATGCGTCATGAACTGCTAGAAGTGTTTTTCTTGTGCCCTTTAAATCCTCCCACAATCCTATTTTATATGTCTTAATACAGCCACTTATAGATAAGGATATAGAAGTTCACAGAGGTTTCAGTAATCAGAATTAATCAAGAAATAGAATTGAGCTAGCTTCAAATTCCCAGGTTCTTTTGCAATACAAAATAACTCCTGTTCAGAACATATTGTATTAGAAACTGAATTTTTAGCTAATATAGTTTTTATTGATTGCAGTAATAGCATTTTAGTGTTCTGATATTTCAGGTCATTACTGCAGCTGCTGCTGCTGCTAAGTCACTTCAGTCATATCCGACTCTGTGTGACCCCATAGACAGAAGCCCACCAGGATCCCCAGTCCCTGGGATTCTCCAGGCAAGAACACTGGAGTGGGTTGCCATTTCCGTCTCCAATGTGTGAAAGTGAAAAGTGAAAGTGAAATCACTCAGTTGTGTCCGACCCTTAGCAACCCCACGGACTGCAGCCTACCAGGCTCCTCCATCCATGGGATTTTCTAGGCAAGAGTATTGGAGTGGCTTGCCATTGCCTTCTCCGGGTCATCACTAAGCATTATTTTAATGCATTACACTCATAGAAAATGTATGGAATGGTTTTGGAGATCATATAAACAATTCTTATCTAAGTGGTATTTTGACAATTAATATAAAATTGTATCTAGCTGTTATATCTTCATTTATAGTATGTCTAGAAAAATCATTTTTATCACAGGATATTTATAATTCAATTTTGATTTCATGACTTAAGACCAATCAAATTTTTTATTTAAGTAATTAATACTCTCATAATTTAGTAATGAACTTTATACATTTCTCACTAAAAACATGAAATTTTATTGGCATTTTCGATTCTAACCCATAACCTTTGATAATTCATCATCATTTCTTGCTCTCAGGTTTCTCAGCTGTAAAAAATATCAGAAATATTTACATCAAGTGTTGTGGGTATTAAATGAGTTTTTACAAGAAAAAAAAAGTAGTTGCTACTTTTAAGTTATATACATAATTAGAATCTGATAAAATGTTAACTATAATTGAGCTATTTCTCATCTATTTCTCTTGATAAAACTCAATGTAAGAGAAACAGTGAGCAACCCTTTTAGATTAAACAGTCTAATTTTCTCATTTGAATGAAGACTTTTTATTTTATAAAGTAAAATTGTAGGCATTTGTTTTACTACATGGTTTATATTGACTACTATATAATTGTATTACAATTTTAAAAATTAATATTAGGTTATGTGTTTAGTAAGTTTCTTGCATCATGAAGATTTTACTTTACTTTTTCCACCAAGTGAGAACACTGCTGACTAAGACATTAGTGTACCAACCACAACATAAAGTCATAAATATTACTATCTTTTATTAAATTATAACAATGAAAGTTCACTTTGATTGCTGTTTGAAACCTGGTTAAAATTGCTTTCAAGGTGCTTTATAGAACTGCTTTCCATTATCATTAAACATGGATGGTTTAGTGGAGATTGTTATTTAACTTATCCAGAGGAAGAATAAGTAAGTTTGTCATTTCTTCATGAAAGATTAACATTTAAGACCACAAAAACAATTAATCCATTATCTTCATTAGGTTTTGGGGATAAAGAATTGGTATTTATACAGAATACAAATAATCACATAGATAATGTGTTAGCATGTATCAACAAATAATCAAAAGGTTAAAACATTTTAAAAAATTACCTAAAATGTTTGCACTCAGAGCCAAGGCAACATATTTGAAAAATAAACTTGAAAACTAGGTTGTTTAAATTTTCTTCAAATGTAAATATAAGGCTATGAGAATACAAAATTATATTCTACATGATAAATATTAAATAAACATATTGATTTTTATAGTGATTATTCTCTAGACATATAGAATATTCTAAGAGTTTCATTTACAATTTTTTGTCAGATATCTTACATATTTCAGTGTAATTTAAAATTTATTTAGCACTTAAAATTCCAAGAACTTGCAATATTCTGGGAGTAAAATATTTAATAAAATGCATTTGCTGCCCCCAAGTACTTATTGATTACCAACAGGAAGACATAAAATATATTATATTAGATCTTAAACAAAGAAGTATCTGCAAGGTACTAAGTAAGGTACAGTTAACTCTCTCTTCAATTTCAGGGTAGTTTTGAGATGAAATTTACCAGTCAGCAACATTTTTTCAAAATCTAAATATAAAAATTTCTGTAGCTATCCCTCATGTGTGCCTTATAACTGAGATCCACTTCGATTATAGTCTCCATAAACCAACAGTGACACTGCAAGGGAGTCATTATCATACCTAGATTATATAGTAGAAAAATGGCATTCAAATATATTGTATAATTTATTAAGATTGCAGATTAGTAAGTGAAGGTCCAACTATTAAATATGAAAACAAAACTCCAGTAGAATGGTCATAGTATTAGAAGGCCTTACTTACTGGTAAGTTTCTATACAAATTTCATGATTGCTTCAATCCCTCTTATTCTCCCCACATTTTCTTAAAGAAAAAGAGATAATTATCTCTCCTGGAAACTGCATCCAAGGAATTGACCTGCTGTAAGCACTAATGCTAGCAAGGGTGGCTCAGTGGTAAAGAACCCTGCTATGCAGGAGATAACTACACCAAAATTTTTGACTGTATGGATTACAACAAACTGGGAAATTCTTATAGAGATGAGAATACCAGATTACTTTACCTTCCTCCTGATAGATCTGTATTCAGGTCAAAAAGCAACAGTTAAACTGGATATGGAATAGCAGACTGCTTCCAAATAGGGAAAGGAGTACGTCAAGGTGGTATACTGTCACTCTGCTTGTTTAACTTTTATGCAGAATACATCATGTGAAATGATGCGCTGGATGAAACACAAGCTGGAATCAAGATCGCAGGGAGAACTATCAATAACCTCAGGCTGCCTCTTGAGAAACCTGTATGCAGGTCAGGAAGCAACAGTTAGAACCGGTCATGGAACAACAGACTGGTTCCAAATAGGAAAAGGAGTACGTCAAGGCTGTATATTGTCACCTTGCTTATTTAACTTGTATGCAGAGTGCATCATGAGGAACGCTGGGCTGGAAGAAGCACAAGCTGGAATCAAGATTGCTGGGAGAAATATCAATAACCTCAGATATGCAGATGACACTACCCTTATGGCAGAAAGTGAGGAGGAACTCAAAAGCCTCTTGATGAAAGTGAAAGAGGAGAGTGAAAAGGTTGGCTTGAAGCTCAACATTCAGAAAACAAAGATCATGGCATCTGGTCCCATAACTTCATGGGAAATAGATGGAAAAACAATGGAAACAGTGTCAGACTTTGTTTTTTTGGGCTCCAAAATCACTGCAGATGCTGATTGCAGCCATGAAATTAAAAGACGCTTGCTCCTTGGAAGGAAAGTTATGACCAACCTTGATAGTATATTAAAAAGCAGAGACATTACTTTGCCGACCAAGGTCCGTCTAGTCAAGGCAATGGTTTTTCCCGTGGTCATGTATGGATGTGAGAGTTGGACTGTGAAGAAAGCTGATCGCCGAAGAATCGATGCTTTTGAACTGTGGTGTTGGAGAAGACTCTTGAGAGTCCCTTATACTGCAAGGAGATCCAACCAGTCCATTCTAAAGGAGATCAATCCTGGATGTTCATTGGAGGGACTGATGCTAAAGCTGAAACTCCAATACTTTGGCCACCTCATGAGACGAGTTGACTCACTGGAAAAGACTCTGATGCTGGGAAAGGTTGGGGGCGGGAGGAGAAGGGGACGACGGAGAATGAGATGGCTGGATGGCATCACCGACTCTGTGGACATGAGTTTGAGTGTACTCCGGGAGTTGGTGATGGACAGGGAGGCCTGGCGTGCTGTGATTCATGGGGTCGCGGAGAGTCGGACACGACTGAGCGACTGAACTGAACTGAACTGAACTGAACTGAACACAGATGACACTACCTATAGGGCAGAAACCGTAGAACTAAAGAGCCCATTGATGAAAATGAAAGAGGAAAGTGGAAAAGTTGGCATAAAACTCAACATTCAAAAAACAAAGATCATGTCATCTAGTCCCATCACTTCATGGCAAATAGGTTGGGAAACAATGGAAACAGTGACAGACTTTATTTTGGGGGGCTCCATAATCACTGCAGATGGTAACTGCCGCCTTGAAATTAAGACACTTGCTCCTTGGAAGAAAAGCTATGACTAACCTAGACAGCATATTTTAAAGCTCAAACGTTACTTTGCCAACAAAGGTGCATCTAGTCAAAGCTATGGTTTTTCCAGTAGTCATGTGTGGATGAGAGAGTTGGACTACAAAGAAAGCTGAGCACCGAAGTATTGATGCTTTTGAACTGTGGTGTTGGAGAAGACTCTTGAGAGTCCCTTAGATTGCAGGAGATCAAACCAGTTAATCATAAAGGAAATCATTCCTGAATATTCACTGGAAGAACTGATGCTGTAGCTGAAACTCCAATACTTTGGCCACCTAATGTGAAGAACTGTTTCATGAGAAAAACCCTGATGCTGGGAAAGAGAGAAGGCAGAAGGAAAAGGGGATGACAGAGGATAAGATGGTTGGATGGCATCACCGACTTGATTGACATGAGCTTGAGCAAACTCCAGGAGTTGGTGGACATGGAAGCCTGGAGTGCTGCAGTCCATGGGGTTGCAAAGAGTCAGACATAACTTGGCAACTGAACTGAACTGAACTGATGCAGGAGATTCAGGAAACAGAGGTTCAATCCCTGGGTCAGGAATATCCCTTGGAGGAGGAATTGGCAACCCTCTACAGTGTTCTCACTTGAGATATCCCATGGACAGAGGAGCCTGTCTAGCTACAGTCCATGAGGTCACAAAGAGTCGGATATCACTGAACATACACATGCACACATACATACACACACGAGCACTAATGAGGATAATGCATTGCTCGTAATCGAAGAAAATTCTGGCAATCAGAATATCAGGAGTAAATATTTACTATCTTGACCTGATAAATGTTAATAATATCACAAAAGTTTTTTTCTTATTAATGATTTTTCAATAACATATATTAATGAGATCCACTTAATGAAAAAGATTTCCCCCATAATAATGAAAACATGCTGATATGAGCTTTCAAGTCAATAAAAATATAGGTCCATGTTTTGACTTTGAATATTCAGTAGTTGGACATTTTTGAGTTACCCTGTGATTTTTAATGTTCTGACAAAACACCCTTTGTTATGCACACTTCAGAAAATGAATTCCCTTTAGTCACAGTTTTATTTGATTTTATTCACATATTCCATTTGAGATATCAACCCATAAATATTTATGCTCATTGAATAGTACAAGTTCATAAATATTTTAAATTAAATACCATGTCCCATTATCTTCTATACCCACTAAACATATATTTCTTATTTCTCTCATCTAAAATTCGATAGTCATGAAATTCTACATTTAATCCATCCAATAGATAAAAGAGCCAGTGATTATGCATTTATATTTCATGGAGCTGAATACTGTCATTTGAAACTTATTACCAAAGACAACAGTGAAAATTATATATAAACTGAAAATAATTAAAAGTGTGAATTAAGGAAACCCATGTCACTAAATGTAGCATTAATCAAGTAGCAAAATGACAAAGTATCCTGAAAAATATTGATAAAGTTTAGCTATAAAACTCCTGAAAACTGTAAAGTTGGGGGTCTGTTTCCTGAACATCATCTCTGAGTTACAGATGATCAGTTTTCTCATCTCTCTTCAAGAGAAAAGGACAGTTTTCTAGTATCTACATAAGAGTAATGTCTTCTTAATCAGGAAAAGTTTGCTGCATATTTATTCCCGTGTGTAAAGGACTCAAGGAAGTACAGAACCCAAGAAATTGTTACTGGGCAAGCTGACGCAGAATAAGTACCAACCTCAGGGGGAGAGAGCCATTTGTAAATTACATGGAAGAGCCATGTGTTTATAGGAATAGAATGACAGTTAACAAGAGGTTGCATCATCATTAGCTTGTGGATAGCTCATTTTATGGAAACTTTAGCCAGCCTTGTGTAAGTGGCATAGTTTCACCCAGTGTCACTTTCTCAAGGTAGCAATGGAAACCACCAATCACAGTAGAAAGGAATGTTCTGTTGGCATAAAACATTTTTTGTGTGTGTGACAGAATTCATTTCTTCATTAATTTATTTGTTCCTTTCAGCTAGCATTATCGAGCATCTTTCTGAAGTGAAACAAATATCACAGGAAGAAAAATGATGTCCCTGATTTATCTTATTTTTTTTGTGGTTTTTATTTATTTGTTTATTTTTATTTATTTATTTTTTATTGGAGGCTAATTATTTTACAATATTATATTGGTTGGTTTTGCCATACATTGACATGAATCCGCCCCGGGTGTACATGAGTTCCCCCTCCTGAACCCCCCTCCCACCTCCCTCCTCCCTTTATCCTCCCTCTGGGTCATCCCCATGCACCAGCCCCGAGCATCCTGTAACATGCATCGACCCTGAACTGGTGATTAGTTTCACATATGACAACATGCATGTTTCAATGTCATTCTCCCAAGTCATCCCACTCTCACCCTCTCCCTCAGAGTCCCAAAGACTGTTCTATACATCTGTGTCTCTTTTGCTGTCTCGTATACAGGGTTATCATTTGTATCTTTCTAAATTCCATATATATGCGTTAGTATACTGCATTGGTGTTTTTCTTTCTGGCTTGCTTCACTCTGTAAAATAGGCTTCAGTTTCATCCACCTCATTAGAACTGATTCAAATGTATTCTTTTTAATGGCTGAGTAATACTCCATTGTGTATATGTACCAAAGCTTTCTTATCCATCCATCTACAGATGGACATCTAGGTTGCTTCCATGTCCTGGCTATTATAAACAGTGCTACGATGAACATTGGAGTACATGTGTCTCTTTCAATTCTGGTTTCCTCGGTGTGTATGCCCAGGAGTGCAATTGCTGGATCATATGGCAGTTCTATTTCCAGATTTTTGAGGAATCTCCACACTGTTCTCCATAGTGGCTGTACTAGTTTGCATTCCCACCAACAGTGTAAGAGGGTTCCTTTCTCTCCACACCCTCTCCAGCATTTATCGCATGTAGACTTTTGGATAGCAGCCATTCTGACTGGTGTGAAATGGTATCTCATTGTGGCTTTGATTTGCATTTCTCTGATTATGAGGGATGTTGAGCATTTTTTCATGTGTTTGTTAGCCATCTTTATGTCTTCTTTGGAGAAATGTCTGTTTAGTTCTTTGGCCCATTTTTTGATTGGGTCATTTATTTTTCTGGAATTGAGCTGCGGGAGCTGCTTGTATATTTTGGAGATTAATCCTTTATCACTTGCTTCATTTGCTATTATTTTCTCCCATTCTGAAGGCTGTCTTTTCACCTTACTTATAGTTTCCTTTGCTGTGCAGAAGCTTTTGATTTTAATTAGGTCCCATTTGTTTATTTTTGCTTTTATTTCCAATATTCTGGGAGGTGGGTCTTGGAGGATCTTGCGGTGATTTATGTCGGAGAGTGTTTTGCCTATGTTCTCCTCTAGGAGTTTTATAGTTTCTGGTCTTACATTTAGCTCTCTAATCCATGTTGAGTTTATTTTGGTGTATGGTGTTAGGAAGTGTTCTAGTTTCATTCTTTTACAAGTGGCTGACCAGTTTTCCCAGCACCACTTGTTAAAGAAACTGTGTTTTCTCCATTTTATATTCTTGCCTCCTTTGTCAAAGATAAGGTGTCCGTAGGTGCGTGGATTTATCTCTGGGCTTTCTATTTTGTTCCATTGATCTATATTTATGTCTTTATTCCAGTACCACACTGTCTTGATGACTGTGGCTTTGTAGTAGAGCCTGAAGATGTCCCTGCTTTAAATTGGCTCTTTGGCCACCTGGTGAGAATTGCCACTTCACTGGAAAAGATCCTGATGTTAGGAAAGACTGATGGCAAAAGGAGAAGAGGTGACAGAGGATGAGTTAGATAGATAGCATCACACCAACTCAATGGACATGACTTTGGGCAAACTCGGGGACATAGTGAAGGAGAGAGGAGTAGTCCACAGGGTCACAAAGAGTTGGAGACGATTTAGTGACTGAACAACAATAATATAGTAGGAAACACATAGGCGTAGACAATTAATAAAACAAAGTTCTGAGGGATGGGATTGGGTGGGAGGTGAGTGGGGGGTTCAGGATGGGGGACAAATGTCCACCCATGGCTGATTCTTGTCAATGTATGGCAAAAAACACTATAATATTGTAAAGTAATTAGCCCTCAATTAAAATAAATAAATAAATTTTAGAAAGAAGTAAATAAAACCATTGTTTAAAAAAAAAATGAAGAAGAAAGAAAACACAAATAGAAGTGGTCAGTTTTATAAACCTGACCATGGACTCTTTCCCAGAAGGAGTGATAATTGAATTTTATCTAAACTAAGTAGTAGAAATTAATGGGCTTCTCAGGTGGTTCTTGTGGTAAACAACACGCCTGCCAATGCAGGAAACACAAAAGACATGTGTTTGATCCCTGGGTTGGGAAGATGCCCTGGAGAAGGGCGTGTCAATTCATTCCAGTACTCTTGCCTGGGGAATCCCATGGTCAGAGGAGCCTGGCAGGCTACAATCCATAGGGTCGCAAAGAGTCAGACAGGACTAAAGCAATTTAGCACAGAAATTAATGAAGGGAATATAGAGGGGATTATTTCTGACACAGAATGATGTGTTAAAAGAAGAAGAAGAAGAAGCATAAAACTATTTAAGTAATTAGGTTTGAAGAGTGGAATGAGAAACCTGTTTGCTGCAAGTTCAGAGAACACCTTACTTCTTCTAAAGTCATACAGCATCTGTGAAATATCTGGCAACCACATTTTAAGAGACTACTATTTTATTTCATGGAGTAGGAAATGGAAACACACTACAGTATTCTTGCCTGGAATATTCCACTGACAAAGGAGCCTCGTGGGCTACAGTTCACGGGATCACAAAGATTCGGACATGAATTCTGAAACCACTTTTGTTGTGTTGCTCAGTTGCTCAGTCATGTCCAACACTTGTGACCCTATGGGCTGTAACACACCAGGCCTCCCTGTCCTTCACCAACTTCCAGAGTTTGTTCAAACTCATGTCCACTGAGTCGGTGATCCCATCCAACTATCTCATCCTCTGTCATCCCTTTCTCCTTTTGCCTTCAATCTTTCCCAGCATCAGGGGTCTTTTCCAACGAATTGGCTCTTCATATAAAAGTATTGGAGTCCAAAGTAATGCTGTCCAAAGTATTGGAGCTTCAGCATCAGTCCTTCCAATGTAAACCACTTTTATTTTCTCTTTTATTACCAGAGAAGACAAATTTCTAGGTCACCTTTGTCTCATGACAGCGCACAGTTTCTAATTAATGTTTCTCTTAATCCTGCTTTCTAAACAGTAACTAATTTCAAACACATCCATATTTTCCTTAATACTTTCCTTAGAGTCTATCAGCTCAATCCCAAACCTTATGAAACAAGTTTATCTCCTCCTTCTCTTTGAGCAGCAAGCACTCCCGCTTTCGCTCTGGTGCCCTCCATTGCTGAAGCCAGTCAACAAGTCTGATATTTTTACACTACAGACTTGTGTCTAACTATCTTTTGCTATTTGCCTTTAACAAGATGAAGTGCACTGTCAAATTGAGAAAGGTCTTGTAGGACCTTTGGGAAAATACAGCATCATGATTAGGGGTGCAGACTTTATATGCAAACTGATGTGTTTGAATCCACTCTATGTCACTGATTAGCCCCATTATATTGTATTAATGTTAGTTGCTCAGTTAGTTGACTCTTTGCGACCCCATGAACTGTAGCCCGTCAGGCTCCTCTGTCCATGGAATTCTCCAGACAAAAATACTGGGGTGGGTTGCCATTTTCTTCTCCAGGGGATCTTCCCAAACCTGGGATCGAACCTGGGTCTCCTGCATTATAGGCAGATTCTTAATTTAAGCTGTACTTGCCTCAATTTATTCATCTGTTAATAGGACAATAATGGTATTTCCTTTGGGCTTCCATAGTGGCTCAGACAGTAAGGAATCCATCTGCAATTCTGGAGGTCTGAGTTCGATTGCTGGGACTGGGAGAGATCCCATGGAGGAGGGCATAGCAACCTTCTAGGATTCTTGCCTGGAAAATCCCCCTGGACAAAGGAACTGGTGGCTGTGCAGAGTCAGACACAACTGAGTGATTATGCACAGCACAGTATTTCCTTTAGAGGGTTGTGGGTTTTTTTTTTTTTTTTTTGGTTAATGTAAGCAATCTAGTTAGAAAGATTGTTGTACTTTTGTTAGCTATTATATATCATGTAAATATTTAAGAGAGTATGAGTGGAGCAAGGATACCAGTTAAGAGGCTGTTAAAATAGACTTTATGGATAATTCAAGTAGAACCATGACGGTAAGGTCAGAACAAACAGGTTGACTGAGTGAAGTATTTGAGAGCTGACATCAGCTAGACCCTGTTATTTATTAAATATATGCAGGCAGGCATGAAATGTGTGTATGTTCATGCTGTGATTGAAATGTATTTGTGATTATATAGACTATACAATTATATACACAGTTTGAAATGTATAAATACTTATAAATCACTTCATTTAAAGCATCTAAAACATGCCAAGTGGTTTGGGTGCAATATAATGTTTTGATTAATACTAGCCAGTTTTATTTCTAGTTACTTTTTATTTCACCAGAGTACATCATGAGGAACGCTGGGCTGGAAGAAGCACAAGCTGGAATCAAGATTGCTGGGAGAAATATCAATAACCTCAGATATGCAGATGACACTACCCTTATGGGAGAAAGTGAAGAGGAACTCAAAAGCCTCTTGAGGAAAGTGAAAGAGGAGAGTGAAAAGGTTGGCTTGAAGCTCAACATTCAGAAAACAAAGATCATGGCATCTGGTCCCATCACTTCATGGGAAATAGATGGAAAAACAGTGGAAACAGTGTCAGACTTTACTTTTTGGGGCTCCAAAATCACTGCAGATGCTGATTGCACCCAGGAAATTAAAAGACGCTTACTCCTTGGAAGGAAAGTTATGACCAACCTTGATAGTATATTAAAAAGCAGAGACATTACTTTGCCAACAAAGGTCCGTCTAGTCAAGGCAATGGTTTTTCCCGTGGTCATGTATGGATGTGAGAGTTGGACTGTGAAGAAAGCTGATCGCCGAAGAATTGATGCTTTTGAACTTGGTGTTGGAGAAGACTCTTGAGAGTCCCTTGGACTGCAAGGAGATCCAACCAGTCCATTCTAAAGGAGATCAATCCTGGGCGTTCATTGGAAGGACTGATGCTAAAGCTGAAACTGCAATACTTTGGCCACCTCATGCGACGAGTTGACTCATTGGAAAAGACTCTGATGCTGGGGGGGATTGGGGGCTGGAGGAGAAGGGGACGACCGAGAATGAGATGGCTGGATGGCATCACCAACTCTGTGGACATGAGTTTGAGTGAACTCCGGGAGTTGGTGATGGACAGGGAGGCCTGGCGTGCTGTGATTCATGGGGTCGCAGAGAGTCGAACACGACTGAGCGACTGAACTGAACTGAACTGAACATGATCTGTAAGACAGAAAATATATTTAAATTTACTGGGAATATACTGAATTGTGAGTCTTATTTAACTGGTTTGTTTAATGCCTAGAAACCAGCCTATGATATTAAATACATGTGGTCTTAGGTAATTAACTAACTGGATATAGGCACTAGGAAAGATGACATTAAAATGGGCTGGGTAGTCAATTAATTAGGACTTCATAGAATCCAAAAGATGACATTAGCAATTCAGAATTCATAATCTAGTTTTTTTTTTTTTATTGGAGGCTAATTATTTTACAATACTATATTGGCTGGTTTTGCCATACATTGACATGAATCTGCCCCGGGTGCACATGAATTACCCCTCCTGAACCCCCCTCCCACCTCCCTCCTCCCTTTATCCTCCCTCTGGGTCATCCCCGCACACCAGCCCCGAGCATCCTGTATCATGCATCGACCCTGAACTGGTGATTCGTTTCACATATGACAACATATATGTTTCAATGCCATTCTCCCAAATCATCCCACCCTCACCCTCTCCCACAGAGTCCCAAAGAATGTTCTATACATCTGTGTCTCTTTTGCTGTCTCATATGCAGGGTTATCATTTGTATCTTTCTAAATTCCATATATATGCGTTAGTATACTGTATTGGTGTTTTTCTTTCTGGCTTACTTCACTCTGTATAATAGGCTCCAGTTTCATCCACCTCATTAGAACTGATTCAAATGCATTGTATTTAATGGCTGAGTAATACTCCATTGTGTACGTCAAGGTTGTATATTGTCACCTTGCTTATTTAACTTATATGCAGAGTACATCATGAGGAACTCTGGGCTGGAAGAAGCACAAGCTGGAATCAAGATTGCTGGGAGAAATATCAATAACCTTAGATATGCAGATGACACTACCCTTATGGCAGAAAGTGAAGAGGAACTCAAAAGCCTCTTGATGAAAGTGAAAGAGGAGAGTGAAAAGGTTGGCTTGAAGCTCAACATTCAGAAAACAAAGATCATGGCATCTGGTCCCATCACTTCATGGGAAATAGATGGAAAAACAATGGAAACAGTGTCAGACTTTGTTTTTTTGGGCTCCAAAATCACTGCAGATGCTGATTGCAGCCATGAAATTAAAAGACGCTTGCTCCTTGGCAGGAAAGTTATGACCAACCTTGATAGTATATTAAACAGCAGAGACATTACTTTGCCGACCAAGGTCCGTCTAGTCAAGGCAATGGTTTTTCCCGTGGTCATGTATGGATGTGAGAGTTGGACTGTGAAGAAAGCTGATCGCCGAAGAATCGATGCTTTTGAACTGTGGTGTTGGAGAAGACTCTTGAGAGTCCCTTATACTGCAAGGAGATCCAACCAGTCCATTCTAAAGGAGATCAATCCTGGATGTTCATTGGAGGGACTGATGCTAAAGCTGAAACTCCAATACTTTGGCCACCTCATGCGACGAGTTGACTCACTGGAAAAGACTCTGATGCTGGGAAAGGTTGGGGGCGGGAGGAGAAGGGGACGACGGAGAATGAGATGGCTGGATGGCATCACCGACTCTGTGGACATGAGTTTGAGTGTACTCCGGGAGTTGGTGATGGACAGGGAGGCCTGGCGTGCTGTGATTCATGGGGTCGCGGAGAGTCGGACACGACTGAGCGACTGAACTGAACTGAACTGAACTGAATACTCCATTGTGTATATGTACCAAAGCTTTCTTATCCATTAGTCTGCAGATGGACATCTAGGTTGCTTCCATGTCCTGGCTATTATAAACAGTGCTGCAATGAACATTGGAGTACATGTGTCTCTTTCAATTCTGGTTTCCTCGGTGTGTATGCCCAGGAGTGCAGTTGCTGGATCATAAGGCAGTTCTATTTCCAGTTTTTTGAGGAATCTCCACACTGTTCTCCATAGTGGCTGTACTAGTTTGCATTCCCACCAACAGTGTAAGAGGGTTCCCTTCTCTCCACACCCCCTCCAGCATTTATTGCATGTAGACTTTTGGATAGCAGCCATTCTGAAAGGTGTGAAATGGTATCTCATTGTGGCTTTGATTTGCAATTCTCTGATTATGAGGGATGTTGAGCATTTTTTCATGTGTTTGTTAGCCATCTTTATGTCTTCTTTGGAGAAATGTCTGTTTAGTTCTTTGGCCCATTTTTTGATTGGGTCATTTATTTTTCTGGAATTGAGCTGCGGGAGCTGCTTGTATATTTTGGAGATTAATCCTTTATCAGTTGCTTCATTTGCTATTATTTTCTCCCATTCTGAAGTCTGTCTTTTCACCTTACTTATAGTTTCCTTTGCTGTGCAGAAGCTTTTGATTTTAATTAGGTCCCATTTGTTTATTTTTGCTTTTATTTCCAATATTCTGGGAGGTGGGTCTTGGAGGATCCTGCGGTGATTTATGTTGGAGAGTGTTTTTCCTATGTTCTCCTCTAGGAGTTTTATAGTTTCTGGCCTTACATTTAGCTGTCTAATCCATGTTGAGTTTATTTTTGTGTATGGTGTTAGGAAGTGTTCTAGTTTCATTCTTTTACAAGTGGCTGACCAGCTTTCCCAGCACCACTTGTTAAAAAGACTGTGTTTTCTCCATTTTATATTCTTGCCTCCTTTGTCAAAGATAAGGTGTCCATAGGTGCATGGATTTAGGGAAACTCCCAAACTCATTCTATGAGGTTACCATCACCCTAATCCCAAAACCTGGTGAAGATCCCACAAAAAAAGAAAACTACAGACCAATATCACTGATGAACATAGATGCAAAAATCCTTAACAAAATTCTAGCAATCAGAATCCAACAACACTTTAAGAAGATCATACATCATGACCAAGTGGGCTTTATCCCAGGAATACAAGGATTTCTCAATATCCACAAATCAATCAACGTAATACACCACATTAACAAACTGAAAAATAAAAATCATATGATTTTCTCATATTCTAGTTTTATAAATACAGTACTAGAGGGATAAATATCACGCAAATTATAACCCACCTCAGAATTTAACAAATGTCAACATTTCAAGGCATAATCCTGGAACTGAAAAGTTACTATTAAATATTAGGCTTATAATTCTGGAGCTACCAGATGAATGATTTTCAGAAACAAGAACATAAATCTAAAGGTGAATGACCTTAAAGACCAAGCTCATATGCCTACCTGTTTTTCTAAAATTTGTATTTTACAACAATAAACATAAATATATAAAGAAAATCATCTAGGTAAAAACTATGTTGGATTCAATTACAAATTTACTTTTATTATGTTCTATTTATCTCTACTATTAATTTTTCATTTGTTTTAATTTTGAAATTTTTCAATATATCCCATAAGCATATGCAAACAATATAACGATGGAGTTTGTAATTATTTTTCCATATTATGACTGAAATGGGTGAATTATAGATTACTGATATTTTAATTGTGTTGTTTATTTTCTTAATGATGGATTTTAAGATTGCTTTGGATATTTTGGTTATATATCATTTATCGGATGTGTGTTTTGCAAATGTTTTCTCCCAGGCTGTGGCTAAGATTTTCATTCTGTTAATATCTTTCATTATCATCATTATTTCGTTAATGTCTCCTTATTGTCAAATTCAGACTTAATTTGAAGGAACTGGGGAAAACCAAGACCATTCAGGTATGACCTAAATCAAATCCTTTACAATTATACAGTGGAAGTGACAAATAGTTTCAAGGGATTAGAACTGATAGGCAGAGTGCCTGAAGGACTATTGACAGAGGTCCGTGACATTGTATGGAAGGCAGGGATCAAGACCATCCCCAAGAAAAAGAAATGCAAAAAGGCAAAATGCTTGTCTGAGGAGGCCTTACAAAGAGCTGTGAATAGAAGAGAAGCAAAAGGTAAAGGAGAAAAGGAAAGATAAAAGCATCTGAATGCAGAGTTCCAAAGAATGGCAAGGAGAGATAAGAAAGCCTTCCTCAGCAGTCAATGCAAAGAAATAGAGGAAAACAGCAGAATGGGAACAATTAGAGATCTCTTCAACAAAATTAGAGATACCAAGGGACTCTGTCATGCAAACATGAGCTCAATAAAGGACAGAAATGGTAGGGACCTAACAGGAGCAGATCTTAAGAAGAGGTGGCTAGAATACACAGAACTATACAAAAGAGATCTTCACGACCCAGATAATCATGATGGTGTTATCACTTACCTAGAGCCAGACATTCTGGAATGTGAAATCAAGTGGGCCTTAGGAAGCATCACTAGGAACAAAACTAGTGGAGATGATGGAATTCCAGTTGAGCTATTTCAAATCCTAAACGATGACGCTGTGAAAGTGCTGCACTCAACAGGCCATAAAATTTGGAAAACTCAACAGTGGCCACAGGACTGGAAAAGTCAGTTTTCATTCCAGTCCCAAAAAAGGCAATGCCAAAGAATGCTCAAAATACCGCACAATTGCACTTATCTCACACGCTAATAAAGTAATGCTGCCAATGCCTTTAGTCCACTGTGTGGATCACAACAAACTGTGGAAAATTCTGGAAGTGATGGGAATACCAGACCACCTGACCTACCTCTTGATAAATCTGTATGCAGTTCAAGAAGCAAAAGTTAGAACTGGACATGGAACAACAGACTAGATACAAATCGGGAAAGGAGTACGTCAAGGCTGTATATTGTCACCCTGCTTATTTAACATATGCAGAGTACATCATGAGAAACTCTGGGCTGGATGAAGCACAAGCTGGAATCAAGATTGCTGAGAGAAATATCAATAACCTCAGATATGCAGATGACACCACCCTTATGGCAGAAAGCGAAGAATAACTAAAAAGACTCTTGATGAAAGTGAAAGAGAAGAGTGAAAAAGTTGGCTTAAAACTCAATATTCAGAAAAGGCAGATCAAGGCATCTGGTCCCATGACTTCACGGCAAATAGATGGGGAAACAGCGGAAACAGTGGCTGACTTTATTTATTTTGGACTCCAAAATCACTGCATATGGTGACTGCAGCTATGAAATTAAAAGACACTTGCTCCTTGGAAGAAAAGTTATGACCAAACTAGATAGCATATTAAAAAGCAGAGACATTACTATGTCAATAAAGGCCCATCTAGTCAAAGCTATGGTTTTTCCAGGAGTCATCTATGGATATGAGAGTTGGACTATAAAGAAACCTGAGCACCGAAGTATTGATACTTCTGAACTGTTGTGTTGGAGAAGACTCTTGAGAGTCCCTTGGGCTGCAAGCAGGTCCAACCAGTCCATCTTAAAGCAAATCAGTCCGAATATTCATTGGAAGGGCTGATGCTGAAGCTAAAACTCCAATACTTTGGCCACCTGACTCATTTGAAAGACCCTGATGCTGGGAAAGACTGAAAGCAGGAGGAGAAGGGCAGGACAGAGGATGAAATGATTGGAGGGCGTCACAACTCAATGGACATGAGTTTGAATAAGCTCCAGGAGTTGGTGATAGACAGGGAAGCCTGTTGTGCTGCATTCCATGGGTTTGCAAAGAGTCAGACTGGATTGAGAGACTGATCTGAACTGAACTGAATGTTTCTCATATATTAGAGTTTTTAATTTTAATAAAGTCCAACTTATTACTTTGTTTCTTTCTTTCATGAATCACGCTTTTGAGGTTGAATCTAAAATTCACTAACAAATCTAAATTCAGACAGATTTACTTTCAAAAGCTTTACTGTCGCATTTTACATTCACAGTTATGATTAATTTTTTAATTTGCTTTATAAGGTCTATTTTCATACATTTGCAAATGGGCATTCAACTTTTCCAACATAATTTATTTAAAAAAATTGTCCTTTCTCCATTTAATTCCCTTTGAATCTTTATTTAAAAAATCAGTTGACTATATTTGTGTTGATCTATAGTTTGCCTCTAGGGCTTCCCTGGTGATGAAGTGGTAAAGAGTCTGCCTGCCAATGCAAGGGATATGGGTTCAATCTTGGATCAGAAAGATCCCCTGTAGAAGCAATTGGATACCCACTCCAGTATTCTTGCCTGGGAAATCCCATGGACAGAGGAGCCCAGGGGTGTACAGCACATAGGGTCACAAAATATTGGGCACAACTGAGTATGCACACAAGCATAGCTTGCCTCTATTTAATTATATTGCTCTATGGGTCTATTCTTTAACCAGTACCATACTGCTTTTATTATGATAGGACTATGGTAAGTCTCGCAATAGCATACTGTGAGTTCGCCAATGATTTTTAAGCAGTATTCTGCAGTCTGTTGTAGATATTTTGCCTTTCCATTGCATTTGAGAACCAGCTTATTGTTATATAAAGAAGAGCTCACTGAGTTCCTCTGCCTGGGGTTGTGTTGAATCTACAGATCAAGTCTGGAGGAATTCAGTTCTTAATAATGCAGATTTTTCCTATCCATGGACATAAAATATTTTTCCATTTATTTAAATCTTTGATTTCTTTTTCATACTCTTGCAGTTTTCCATATAGAAATTCTGTACATATTTCATTGCATTTGCATAAAAGTATTTAATTGTTTTGATATTATTGTAAAGTCAATAATTTAAAAAATTTTAAAGTTTCTATTGTTCATTGTTGATAGATGGGAAACAGTTTGCATTTGCATATTGACTATTCACTTGTGACCCTATTGTATTCCCTTCTTAATATCAGGGGTTTATTTGTAGATTTTTAAAACTTTTCTCTGATGACAATCATGTCATCTGCCAATAAAAGTAACATCATTTCTTCCTTTCCATTCAGTATATATTTATGTTTTCCTTTTATTATTGCACTAGCAAAGACATTGAATACTTGCTGAGAAATGATGCCCTTTGCTTTGTTCTTTATGTTAAAAGTATCTAATCCTTCAACATTAAGTATGCTAGTTTTAGATTTCTGTGGACTATCTTTATAAACTTGAAGAAGCTTTACACTTTTCTAAATTTCCTGAGAGATTTTATCATGAATAATTATTAGATTTTGTCAAATGATTTTTCTGCATTACTTGATATGATCATATGATTTTATTCAGCCTGTTGTTAATGTGTATTACATTGACTGGATCTTTCAATATTGAACCAACCATATATCTGGAATAAATCCCACTTAAATGTAGAGTATAATTATTTTAAGACATTGTTGAATATAATTTCCTTATAGTTTGCTTAGGATTTTTGTATATGTTCATAGACTATATATATAATTATCCTTTCTTGTTATGTCTTTCTCTGGCTTGGATATTAAAGTAGTCCTGGCCTCATAGAATGAACTAAAAAGTAATTCTATATCTATTTTATGGATGAATCTGTGAAAAAGTGGAACAACATTTTTAAATGTTTGGTAGAATTTATCAGTAAAATCATATGGGCCTAGCAATACTCATTTTTCAAAAAGATCATTAATTATTGTTTCATGTGTTTTAAAGGGTGTAAAGATATTCAAAGTATTTCTTTCTCCTTATAAAGGTTTAGGTAATTTACATCTTTCCAAATAGTGGTTCATTTTATGTAAATTATCAAATTTGTGGACATAGAGTAGTTCATAATATTCTTTCATTACCTTTTTATTGTCCATATGATTGGTAGTGGTGATTTCTTTTCTATTTCTGATATTGGTAATTTGTGTATTCTCTTTCTTCATCCTTGATTGGTATTTCAAGGTGTTTGATAAAAAATTCTTTTTTTAAGAGAAATATTTTTGTTTCTTAATTTTTCTATTATTTTCCTATTTTCAACTTTATTATTTCTGCTGCAGTCTTTAGTATTCCATTATTCTTTTCATGTTATTCTTTTGTTTCTTTATTCTTCTAATTTCTTTAGGTTTAAATTGATCTTCTTTCTCTGAATTTCTAAAGCAGAAGCTGAGATTGTTGCTTGACTACCTTTCTTCTTTTCTAATATTATTTTTGTAATACTGTAAATTTTCCTATAAATACTGATTTCACTGAAGCCCACACATTTTGTAGCATTAAATTTTTACTTTAATTTAGCTAGAAAATTTTTGTTTTAATGTTTTAAGACTTCTCCTTTGCCTCTGTATTATTTAAAAGAATATTTTAAGTCACTGTTTCCACTGTTTTTCCATCTATTTCCCATGAAGTGATGGGACCAGATGCCATGATCTTTGTTTTCTGAATGTTGAGCTTCAAACCAACCTTTTCACTCTCCTCTTTCACTTTCATCAAGAGGCTTTTGAGTTCCTCTTCACTTTCTGCCATAAGGGTAGTGTCATCTGCATATCTGAGGTTATTGATATTTCTCCCAGCAATCTTGACTCCAGCTTGTGCTTCTTCCAGCCCAGCGTTCCTCATGATGTACTCTGCATATAAGTTAAATAAGCAAGGTGACAATATACAACCTTGACGTACACCTTTTCCTATTTGGAACCAGTCTGTTGTTCCATGTCCAGTTCTAACTGTTGCTTCCTGACCTGCATACAGGTTTCTCAAGAGGCAGGTCAGGTGGTCTGGGATTCCCATCTCTTTCAGAATGTTCCACAGTTTATTGTGATCCACACAGTCAAAGGCTTTGGCATAGTCAATGAAGCAGAAATAGATGTTTTTCTGGAACTCTCTTGCTTTCTCCATGATCCAGCGGATGTTGGCAATTTGATCTCTGGTGCCTCTGCCTTTTCTAAAACCTGCTTGAACATCTGGGAGTTCACGGTTTACATATTGCTGAAGCCTGGCTTGGAGAATTTTGAGCATGACTTTGCTAGCGTGTGAGATGAGGGCAATTGTCCGGTAGTTTGAGCATTCTTTGGCATTGCCTTTCTTTGGGATTGGAATGAAGACTGACCTCTTCCAGTCCTGTGGCCACTGCTGAGTTTTCCAAATTTGCTGGCATATTGAGTGCAGCACTTTCACAGCATCATCTTTCAAGACTTGTAATAGCTAAATCACTGCAGATGCTGATTGCAGCCATGAAATTAAAAGACGCTTGCTCCTTGGAAGGAAAGTTATGACCAACCTTGATAGTATATTAAAAAGCAGAGACATTACTTTGCCAACCAAGGTCCGTCTAGTCAAGGCAATGGTTTTTCCCGTGGTCATGTATGGTTGTGAGAGTTGGACTGTGAAGAAGGCTGATCGCCGAAGAATCGATGCTTTTGAACTGTGGTGTTGGAGAAGACTCTTGAGAGTCCCTTATACTGCAAGGAGATCCAACCAGTCCATTCTAAAGGAGATCAATCCTGGATGTTCATTGGAGGGACTGATGCTAAAGCTGAAACTGCAATACTTTGGCCACCTCATGCGACGAGTTGACTCACTGGAAAAGACTCTGATGCTGGGAAAGGTTGGGGGCGGGAGGAGAAGGGGACGACGGAGAATGAGATGGCTGGATGGCATCACCGACTCTGTGGACATGAGTTTGAGTGTACTCCGGGAGTTGGTGATGGACAGGGAGGCCTGGCGTGCTGTGATTCATGGGGTCGCGGAGAGTCGGACACGACTGAGCGACTGAACTGAACTGAACTGAACTGAACTATTTGGATATTTTCCCACTATCTTCATGTTACTAATCCCTTGTTTTATTACTTTATGAGAAAACATTTTGTATTATTTCTAGTTTTGCAAATTTGCTAAGGCGTGTTTTATGGCCCCAAAGTGTAGCCTTAGTGAATGCTTCATGTTTGCTTGAGAAGAACATTATTTAGCTGTTTGATGAAATATTCCATAAATGTCAATTTGATCCAGTCAATATATGGTACATTTCTGCTTACATATATCAAACATATATGTTCTCATATATAGAAATATGTTTAATTTCCCATCTATAATAGTGTAATTGTCTGTTTCTTTATGTACTTCTATCTATTTTTGCTTCATATATTTTGATGTTCTTTAGTTAGGTGTATGTGTGCTTACTCGTTTAGTCATGGCCAACTCTTTGTGACCCCATGGACTGCAGCCCGCCAGGATCCTCTGTCCATGGGGATTATCCAGGCAAGAATACTAGAGTGGGTTGCCATGCCCTCCTGCAGGGGATCTTCCCAACCCAGGGATCGAACCCAGGTCTCCCACATTGTAGGCAAATTCTTTACCATCTGAGCCACCAGGGAAATCTCAGTTAGGTGCAAACACATTAACAATTGTTATTGCTTCTTGGAGAACTGATCCCTTTATGGTTATGCAATACCCTTTGATTTCCCTAATACAATTTTCTTATTGTAGAATATATTTAATCTTAACGAAGTTACTACAATTTTCTCCATGCCCCCCCCCCAATTTTCTTTTTTTTGGCATGACTCTGGTATGCTTCTCCAACTCTTTTAACTGTCTTTGTCATTATATTCAAAGGAGAGAATCGTCAGACAACCTATCTTGTTTCCTTTTCTACTCTTTTAAGTTCTATCTTTTAATTGATGATATATTTAGGTCATTTATGTTTAAGCAATCATTAATATGATTGCTTCAACATATGTCATATCTATAATTATTTTTAAATTCATTGCATTAAGTTTTCGTTCCCTCTGTAGCTTCATTAGATTTAGTGAGCATTTTATATAATTCCATTTTGTCTGTGATTTTTGTGTAGCAATAACTCCTACATTTTTATGGTTAACCAAAGTTTCCAATACATACATTTTTAACTATTCTAATTCTATCTTCAAGTAACACTACACTTCGTCACATGTAGTGTGGGTACTTACTAATTTATTTCCAATTAGCTGTCTTTCTCCTATATGAATGAATGAATGTTATCATTCATTGAACTTAACAATATGTTATAATATGCCTTAGACTTTGACTGTGTGGATCACAATAAACTGTGGAAAATTCTGAAAGAGATGGGAATACCAGACCACCTGACCTGCCTCTTGAGAAACCTATATGCAGGTCAGGAAGCAACAGTTAGAACTGGACATGGAACAACAGACTGGTTCCAAATAGGAAAAGGAGTACGTCAAAGTTGTATATTGTCACCCTGCTTATTTAACTTCTATGCAGAGTACATCATGAGGAATGCTGGGCTGGAAAAAGCACAAGCTGGAATCAAGATTGCTGGGAGAAATATCAATAACCTCAGATATGCAGATGACACCACCCTTATCGCAGAAAGCAAAGAATAACTAAAAAGATTCTTGATGAAAGTGAAAGAGGAGCATGAAAAGGTTGGCTTGAAGCTCAACATTCAGAAAACAAAGATCATGTAGAAACAGTGTCAGACTGTTTTGGGGGGCTCCAAAATCACTGAAGATGCTGATTGCAGCCATGAAATTAAAAGACGCTTACTCTTTTGAAGGAAAGTTATGACCAACCTAGATAGCATATTAAAAAGCAGAGACATTACTTTGCCAACCAAGGTCCATCTAGTCAAGGTTATGGTTTTTCCAGTGGTCATGTATGGATGTGAGAGTTGGACTGTGAAGAAAGCTGATCGCAGAAGAATTGATGCTTTTGAACTGTGGAGTTGGAGAAGACTATTGAGAGTCCCTTGGACTACAAGGAGATCCAAGCAGTTCATTCTAAAGGAGATCAATCCTGGGTGTTCACTGGAGGGACTGATGCTAAAGCTGAAGCTCCAATACTTTGGCCACCTCATGCGAAGAGTTGACTCACTGGAAAAGACCCTGATGCTGGGAAAGGTTGGGGGCGGGAGGAGAAGGGGACGACAGAGAGTGAGATGGCTGGATGGCATCACCGACTCGATGGACATGAGTTTGAGTGAACTCTAGGAGTTGGTGATGGACAGGGAGGCCTGGCGTGCTGTGATTCATGGGGTCGCAGAGTCGGACACGACTGAGTGACTGAACTGAACTGAACTGAAACAAACTAATATAGTCCTAAAATTAGATGGCTAATACACCTGCAGGGTGTGTGTTTAGAGCAAAAGGTCTTGAAATTTCCTAGGTTTTACCATTCACTAAATGCTTTTCCAGCATATACTTGAGCACACTGATTGCAAATATATCATTTTATATAACAGTAATACAATACCTAAGATTGCTTCACTTACATATCTTATCTTCTCATAAATCCATACACAATTGCTCCTTTAGGATTTTAATTCCCAGAACAAGATTTACTACCTTGAATGTAAACTTGTTTTATCTTATTAAAGTCCATCTCCTCATTCTAATCTATTCAGATATTTTAAGACTCAGATTCCATTTTACAGAATATTTATAAACTTTCAGTTTTATAACTTTGGAAATCTAATAAATAAAGCTTCCTAAAACTTCTTCTAATTCATTTATTCGTGAATAAATATGAAGCACAGTTTTATAACACATACATTTTAAGGACTCATGACCTCTGCTCCCCCACAAAGCAATTAATAATATTATGATCATTTGGTTAACAGGTCAGTCACGAGAACTGTTTAGGAATAAAGAGCCTGGTTTTACTACAGATGACAAGGACAAGAGGCAAACTGTCTCAGGGGTAGAGAAGTAGAAAGGATTCATGAATCTAGAATTCTAGAGGTAGAATACTATTGTAGCAAAGTTCTATTTTGTTGAGTTTTTCTGATGTGTACATCTTCATTTCTGCATATGACAAATCTGTTGTAGGTGGAACAAAATAATTAGCTTTATTAATTATAATAATATTTTATATTAATGGTTTAAATTGCAATCATTTTAGTCACAAGGATCATGATTAAACTTTCCTACTTTTTTATAACTAAACCTATACACGAAGATTAGACAATAAGAAACTGATTTTAAAATATACTGGTGGTTGTGACATTTGTCACAAACAAAACCAAGAGCTTTGGTAAAGAACCCAGTTGATTCTTGCTTATGTAAACAAGAAGAAAAAATATCTTTATTAATAATATTTCTCCTCAGCCAAGTTATCACATTTAGCATGCAGTTAAATAATAAATATATTCCCCAAGAACATCTCTATGATTGAAATTCTCTACCAAAATATATCATGTGTGCATACATGCTACGTCCCTTTAGTCATGTCCAGCTCTGCAACCCTATGGACCATAGCCCAAATGACCAAAATACATCACACACCTGCAATTCTATGATTTCTAAGTGCCTCACCTTCGTTTGTTAAAACAGGTATTTTATTCCATGAAATTACTATTAACATAAAATTTTAAAAGATCTGGTAGGTTTTACCAAAACTGAATATACGTGTGTAAATAAGGTAATCATGAGTATGAAATTTATTTCATCATGGATAACTTGATGATAATATTAACACATGTAATAATTTAAATGACTGGAACCCCATTCAGTATTCAGGATCTTTTTCTAAATTTGGATGAAAGCTCAAGAGAAATTGCTTAATCTCTAATAGATAAAAATACATAAGGTATTAAATAAAGGCTCACACCTTTGAGAATCAATGTTTAAATTATGTCCCTGCAAAAGATATGTTGCTGTGATCCACACAGTCAAAGGCTTTGGTATAGTCAATAAAGTTGAAGTAGATGCTTTTCTGGAACTCTCGCTTTTTCAATGATCCAACAGATGTTGGCAATTTGATCTCTGGCTCCTCTGCCTTTTCTAAATATAGCTTGACATCTGGAAGTTTATGGTCCACATACTGTTGAAGCCTGACTTGGAGAATTTTGAGCATTACTTTACTAGCATGTGAGATGAGTGCAATTGTGCAGTAGTTTGAGCATTCTTTGGCATTGCCTTTCTTTGGGACTGGAATGAAAACTGACATTTTCCAGTCCTGCGGCCACTGCTGAGTTTTCCAAATTTGCTGGCCTGTTGACTGCAGCACTTTTACAACATCATCTTTTATGATTTGAAATAGCTCAACTGGAATTCCATCACCTCCACTAGCTTTGTTCCTAGTGATGCTTCCTAAGGCCCACTTGATTTCGCATTCCAGGATGTCTGGCTCTAGGTGAGTGATCACACCTAGAATATCTGGGTCATGAAAATCTTTTTGTATAGTTCTGATTTCCTGTCATCTTTTCTTAATATCTTCTGTTTCTGTTAGGTCCATACGATTTCTGTCCTCTATTGTGCCCATCTTTGAGTAATGTGCTCCCTTGGTATCTCTTATTTTCTTGAAGAGATCTCTAGTCTTTCCCTTTCTATTGTTTTCCTCTATTTCTTTGCATTGATCACTGAGGAAGGCTTTCTTATCTCTCTATGCTATTTTTAGGAACTCTCCATTCAAATGGGTATATATTTCCTTTTCTCGTTTGTCTTTCACTTCTCTTCTTTTCTCAGTTATTTGTAAACCCTCCTCAGACAACCATTTTGCCTTTTTGCATTTCTTTTTCTTGGGGATGGTCTTTGTTACTGCCTCCTGTACAATGACAGGAACCTCAGTCCATAGTTCTTCAGGCACTTTGTCTATCAGATCTAATCCCTTGAATCCATTTATCACTTTCACTGTATAATTGTAAGGGGTTTGATTAGAGAAATGTGAATACCAAACCACCTGATCTGCCTCATGAGAAATCTGTATGCAGGTCAAGAAGCAACAGTTAGAACTCTATGTGGAACAGCAGACTGGTTCCAAATCCGGAAAGGAGTATGTCAAGGCTGTATATTGTCACCCTGCTTATTTAACTTAGATGCAAAATACATCATGTGAAGTGCCAGGCTAGTTTAAGCACAAGCTGGAATCAAGATTGCCAGGAGAAATATCAATAACCTCAGATATGCAGATGACACCACCCTTATTGCAGAAAGCAAAGAAGATCTAAACAGCCTCTTAATGAAAGTGAAAGAGGAGAGTGAAAAAGTTGGCTTAAAGCTCAACATTCAGAAAACTAAGATCATGGCATCCGGTCCCATCACTTCATGGCAAATAGATGGGGAAACAATGGAATTAGTGTGAGACTTTATTTGGGGGCTCCAAAATCACTGCTGATGGTGACTGCAGCCTTGAAATTAAAATACACTTGCTCCTTGGAAGAAAACCTATGGCCAACCTAGACAGTATATTAAAAAACTCAGATATTATTTTTCTAACAAAAGTCTGTCTAGTCAAAGCGATGCTTTTTCCAGTGGTCATGTGTGGATGTGAGAGTTGGACTATAAAGAAAGTTGAGCACCAAAGAATTGATGCTTTTGAACTGTGGTGTTGGAGAAGACTCTTAAGAGTCCTTTGGACTGTAAGGAGATCCAACCAGTCCATCCTAAAGGAAATCAGTCCTGAATATTCTTTGGAAGGACTGATGCTGAAGTTGAAACTCCAATATTTTGGCCACCTTATACAAAGAACTCACTCATGGGAAAAGACCCTGATGCTGGGAAAGATTGAAAGTGGAAGGAGAAGGGGATGGATAACATATGATATGGTTGGATGGCATCACTGACTCAATGGACATGAGTTTGAGTAAATTACAGGAGTTGGTGATAGATAGGGAAGCCTGGTGTGGTGCAGTCCATGGGGTCCCAAAGGGTCAGACATGAATGAGTGACTGAACTGAACTGAAAAAAATGTTATAGCCTTAACTTTTCTTACCTCAGAATGTGATCTAATTTGGAATTGGGTCATTGTAGATGAAATGAATTAAGTTAAGGTTATGGCATAGTGGAGTAGGGTTGGTCCATAGTTCACCATAATTTCTATTCTCATAAGAAAACAATCATGTTCTTGGGATCACACAGCAGAATTCCATTTGATGGCAGGGGCTGAGACTGGAGTGATGTAGCTGCAAGACAAAAAACCAGAGGATGAGAGCTACTCTCAGAAGCTAGAAAAAGGCAACAAATTATCCCTCTGCAACTGTGAAAGGAAGCATAATTCTACTTGAATTTGTGCTTATAGCCTTCAGAAACTTCAGATAATATATTTCCACTGTTTTAAGCCACCAGATGTGGCCTTTTGTTTGGAAAACCCCAGGAAACTAAAACAATTGCCAGAAATATTTGAATATCAAATATTATTAGAGTAATATGTCATTACCTCAATAATTCATGTATACTTGTCATATTGAGTTTGAGATAGATTGTGCCAATGGTATTACATGCAAGTATTTAAACTCTAGAGAGTAAGAATGGAATAAATTGTATTTCACTCATTCCAGAAGTATTTATCAAATATCTTTCTCATGTCCAGCCTGTTCTAAGAGCTTGGAATACAAAGTGAACAATATCTGCAATGTTTTTCCTATGATAGAGGATTTTGGAAACACTGACAGTAAACACATGTAAAATAAACAATAACAACAAATAACATTAGATTTATTTTAACTGGTAATAAGTCCCATGGTGTTCAGTCAATCATGGGAATGTCATCAAAGGAGTTCTGAAAGTGCAAATGCCTTTCTATTTTATTTAGAGCAGTAAGCAAAGTCTTTATAACAGTGGCAATTGAGCAGACACTCCGTTGAAGGAAGTGGGGAAAATAATCATGCATCAATCTGGAAAAGAATTTTTAGAAGAGAAAACAGGAAGTGTCTCAAGTTTGGAGAGAGCAAGAATGTGACTGGAGTGGGGTTAGGAATAGAATGTTGGGGACTGGGGCCACTGGGAGGTGATAAAAATTCATCATTCATGACCTTAGCCGTGGTAAGAGCTTTAGTTTATTTTAGATGAGAAGAAATTGGTGGGTTTGGAAAACAGTAAAATAGCATCCTTTGTATGTTATAAGCATCACTTTTGGAACATTCCTAGTGGTCCAGTGATTAAAAATCTGCCTTTCAATGTAAGAGAGAAGGGTTCAATCGTTTACCAGGGAACTAAGAGTCAACATGCCAGGGAACAACTAAGTCAGTGATCTGCAACAACTGAGCCCACAAGCCACAACTAGAGAGTCTATATTCTGCAACAAAAGATCTGGCATGACACAACAAAATCCCTGCATGCCTGGTATAAGGCCCAACACAGCCATATAAGAAAGTATTTTTAAAAAGCTTCACTTTCATTCACTACAAGATAGAGCCCAGAGTACAGGGTACAGGCGGAGAAGCAGAAAGAATATTGGGGGGCTATTACAACAGTTAATGTTTTGTGAGCTGAATAATACCCCCCAAAATATTCATGCCCTAATGTGTGAAACCTGTGAATATTATTCTATGTGACAAAAAAGGCTTTACAGATGTAATGAAGTTAAAGATGTTGAGATAAAAATGATTATAGATTATTTGGGTGGGACAAATAAAATCCCAAGGGTCCTTGTAACAAAGAGGCATCATGAAGAAGAGTATAATTGACAAGAAGAGGATAATTGACAGTGAAAACATGTAGGAGCAATGTGCTTTGAGGATGATGAAAGGTGCCATGAAGCAAGGAATGCAGGTGGCTATAAATGGTAGCCATAACCCTGTATATGAGACAGCAAAAGAGACACAGGTGTATAGAACATTCTTTGGGACTCTGTGGGAGAGGGTGGGGGTGGGATGATTTGGGAGAATGGCATTGAAGCATGTAAATTATCATATGTGAAACAAATCACCAGTCCAGGTTCGAAGCATGATATAGGATGCTCGGGGCTGGTGCATGGGGATGACCCGGAGGGAGGATATGAGGAGGACGGAGTTGGGAGGGGGGTTCAAGAAGGGGAACACATGTACATCCGGGGCAGATTCATGTCAATGTATGGCAAAACCAACCAATATAATATTGTAAAGTAATTAGCCTACAATAAAAAAACAAAAAACAAAAACAGAAAAGGCAAGGAAATAGACTTCCCTCCTATATCCTCCAAAGAAATCATGACCCTGCCAATACCTTGATTCCAATCAAGTGGAATCCATTTCAGACTTCTGATCCCCAGAACTGTAACACAGGTGTTATTTAAAGTTACTAAATGTGGTAATTTACTACTTTAACAGTAGGAAACAATTTTACCAAGTGAAAACTGATGTTAGAAGGATATTATTCATTTAGTCAGAAGAATACAGTTCTCATTATTTTTGAAGATAATATTAGCAAGATTGACTAACGGTTTCAAAGTGTGTTGTGAGAGAGGGATCAAGAATAACATTAATTTTTTAGCTTAAGCAAATCATAATTTTCAGAAACCTTAAAGTTAAAAGAAAAAGCTGTCTGAGTAAGAATGGAAACCAGGAGTTCAATTTTGGATATTTCAAGTTTGAAATATTAGATTGGAGCTATTAGATTGGAATGGAGATGTGAGATAGAAAGTTGAATATGTAAGACTCAGAGTTAGGGGGAGATGAAATTAAATTGGGAATAAGTATTGTGCCATATATCTCCATACATAAATATATGCATGTTTATTGTCTTCATGGGCTTCCCTGGTGGCTCAGAGGTTAAAGCGTCTGCCTCCAATACGGGAGACCTGGGTTTGATCCCTGGGTCGGGAAGATACCCTGGAGAAAGAAATGGTAACCCACTCCAGTATTCTTGCCTGGAGAATCCCATGGACGGAGAAGTCTGGTAGGCTACAGTCCACCGGGTTGCAAAGAGTCGGACACGATTGAGCGACTGAACGGAACGGAACGAATTGTCTCCATACGTAATTATAAACACACATAGTCTTCATACACCAATACATGAATGAAAGTGACAGTGAAAGTTGCTCAGTCATGTCCAACTCTTTGAGACAGCATGGGCTATACAGTCCATGGACTTCTCTAGGCCAGAATACAGGAGTGAGTAGCCTTTCCCTTCTCCAGGTGGTCTTCCCAACCCAGTGATAGAACCTAGGTCTCCTGCATTGCAGGCAGTTTCTTTAACAGCTGAGCCACAAGGGAAGCCCAAGAATACTCCAGTGGGTAGCCTATCCCTTCTCCAGGGGATCTTCCCAACCCAGGAATCAAACCAGGGTCTCCAGCATTCAGGCAGATTCTTTATTAACTGAACTATCAGGGAAGCTCAATACATGAATATATATACATATTATCTTCATACATAATTAAATATACTATCCAATTTAGATTCATTTAGCTTTCACAAGGCTTCAATTAACTCATTATTTTATTGCCTGCTCCCTTTTTTTTTTATAAACCTGTGTCAAACAAGACTAAGAGATTTTTAAATCTAATAGAAGGTCCACTTCGTTGTAAAGCTCATATGTTTACTCTTTATGTTTTACGTCCTCATATTTTACAAAGGGATTTCATTTTCCTCACAAACAGTTACGAAAATGTAGGAGGTTTTAGTTCAGGGAATTTGAGGGCTGATCAAGGGGAAAAGATGAGCAGGAGAGAAAGTATCAGACATAAAGCTTGTTTGGAAAGATTTGGACAGGTTTTCATGGTGGGAGAAATTCTTCACAGCTTGGGTGATAGTAGGGGGCCACCACACAGAAGGGAAAGACAGTAAGAGAACTCTGGGAAAGAGGGGACCTGAGAGTGGGCTTATGAATGTAGGTGATGCGCTCAGCACAATGTCAGGTTGTCTTTGGGTCAGAGAACTCAGAAAGGCCACCCCAAGTTAGGCTCTATCTTATAAATAGCTTGCAGATATTTGATGGGATTTCATGAGATATGAATGGGATATCAAGGCAAGCTCTAAATGGCTAAAAATCTGCTTCTTGGTGATTGCTTTGGAAATAATTGCACATGAAAAAAAATTCAGTTTTGCACCAGTGAGCTTTTGAGCAAATGAGTCTTCAGTTCAGGTCAGTCGTTCAGTCGTGTCCGACTCTTTGCGACCCCATGACTTGCAGCATGCCAGGCCTCCCTGTCCATCACCAACTCCTGGAGTTTGCTCAAATTCATGTTCATCCAACCATCTCATCCTCTGTTATCCACTTCTCCTCCTGCCCCCAATCCCTCCCAGCATCAGGGTCTTTTCCAATGAGTCAACTCTTCGCATGAGGTGGCCAAAGTATTGGAGTTTTAGCTTCAGCATCAGTCCTTCCAATGAACACTCAGGACCGATCTCCTTTAGGATGGACTGTTTGGATCTCCTTGCAGTCCAAAGGACTCTCAAGAGCCTTCTCCCACACCACAGTTCAAAAGCATCAATTCTTCGGCGATCAGCTTTCTTCACAGTCCAACACTCACATGCATACATGACCACTGGAAAAGCCATAGCCTTGACTAGATTTACCTTTGTGGATAAAGTAATGTCTCTGCTTTTTAATATGCTGTCTAGGTTGGTCGTAACTTTCCTTTCAAAGAGTAAGAATCTTTTAATTTCATGGCTGCAATCAGCATCCGCAATGATTTTGGAGCCCCCCACAAAAAAAATCCAACACTGTTTCCACTGTTTCCCCATCTATTTCCCAAGAAGTGATGGGACCAGATGCCATGATCTTTGTTTTCTGAATGTTGAGCTTCAAGCCAACCTTTTCACTCTCCTCTTTCACTTTCCTCAAGAGGCTTTTGAGTTCCTCTTCACTTTCTGCCATAAGGGTGGTGTCATCTGCATACCTAAGGTTATTGATATTTCTCTCGGCAACTTGTGCTTGTGCTTCTTCCAGCCCAGCGTTCCTCATGATGTACTCTGCATATAAGTTAAATAAGCAGGGTGACAATATACAGCCTTGACGTACTCCTTTTCTTATTTGGAACCAGTCTGTTGTTCCATGTCCAGTTCTAACTGTTGCTTCCTGACCTGCATATAGGTTTCTCAAGAGGCAGGTCAGGTGGTCTGGTATTTCCGTCTCTTTCAGAATTTTCCACAGTTTATTGTGATCTACATGGTCAAAGGCTTTGGCATACTCAATAAAGCAGAAATAGATGTTTTTCTGAAACTTTCCTGCTTTTTCAATGATCCAGTGGATGTTGGCAATTAGATCTTTGGTTCCTATGCTTTTCCTAAAATCAGCTTGAACATCTGGAAGTTCACGGTTCATGTACTGCTGAAGCCTGGCTTGGAGAATTTTGAGCATTACTTTACTAGAGTGTGAGATGAGTGCAGTTGTGCAGTAGTTTGAGCATTCTTTGGGATTGTCTTTCTTTGGGATTGGAATGAAAACTTAGCCTGTAGTAAAGAAATAAACAATCTAGTAAATGATGCACAAAAGCCATCTTTATTTCATGTGTATGACAGTGAAAGTCGCTCAGTTGTGTCCGACTCATTGTAACCTATGGACTATGTATTCCATGGAATTCTCCAGGCCAGAATATTGGAGTGGGCTGTTCATGTGTATAACAGAAGAGAATATCAATTTTTAGTTCTTTTTGAAATCTGAAGATACAAGTATTTTAAATATAGATTAGAAAATCTATAGAAATATAAAGCAAGGAATTAGAACATTGACAGTAATGTGAGAAATAAATGTCTTAGAAAAATCCAAGTAATATTTTTGAATACTTTAGGAAAATTTTTATCTTCTGTGTATATTATTGAATACTATTTTTTATAAAATTGCCTCTCTTCTCATCAACACAACTCTGAGTTCATAATATATCAGCCATCTAATTTATGAATAATGCTCAGAATACTAATTATACTGTGAGCATGCATTAATGAGTAGAATTAAATTACAACAGTTTCCAATTTCCCTTTTGTTTTCATTCATTTTAAAAATAAGCAAAAAATCAGGTAATATCTTTAAAACTGCAGTGGTTGAATGAAGTATTCAAATGCAAAAATATTCACAAATGGTATGTAACTGAGACAAAAAAGGGGTGCAATATAGTGTCCCTGGCATGTTTTACTAATGCACACCTTGACCTGACATACTATTGAATATCGCAAACCACAATTTTCAAAAGAATTATAAAACATCAATTTAGGTTTGCAATGTATTTCTTTAATAAGTAAGGACAACAAAATTATAACGCATCAGCAATACACAGGGCATTTTAATATTATAGAATAGCTAATGTGTAAAATCAGATAAAGGCCATTGCCTTCAAATTAAATAACTATCTTTATAGAAAAGTATTCTTTCTGTCCTCATTTTTCTCCTTTCATGACACACTTGTAGAACTTTAAGCATGGTCTACCTCCACTGCACACCTCGTTTAGTAACCACCGGTAGAAACTACTAGACCATCGAATTGCTATAAAATGGATTTAGTGACACACATGGAAAGCTGTGATTCAGCAAGAAACTGCTGTATTTAAGCCATTTTTTGGACAATAGTGAAAAGTGCTGAAGTGCTACTAGTCTTTGAAGGAAAAAAAAAAGTGCATTCCAAAAGTTAATGCCACTCTCATCCATCTGAAAATATTACCAGCATTGATATTAAAAAAAAAGTCATCTTCTTGTAACCTGTTTCTCATTAAAAATATATTTCTCCTATTGACTCTTGCTTCTTTTCTTTCTCCTTGTCTTTCTTCTTTCCTGTCTGTTTTTTGCCTTTCTTTTCTTTTTTCCCTTACTTTTTGTACATGCAGGAGATGAGAGATTTCTGGTATAGAGCAAATTAAAAATTTATTAAATTATTATATTTAATCAAAAATCCTTATTTTTGCCTGAAAAGTCCATTAATAAAAAAGAGATGATTTTTTCATCTGTCAATTTCAGTAATATTGCAATAGAATATTGATGTGAAACAAAAGAGATAATTAAAACTATCTACATTTAAAAGAAACAGGGTTCCAGTGTGAAAAAGGAAGTTAGTTTTCAACTGAATATTATAGCAGTTGGTTACAATGTTGCAGCTAAAATTGTCAAAGTAAAAAAAAAAAAGGGAATTTTGTAGTTGTACATTTCTTACAGTAAGCTTTATTAGTTTGTTATTAGAAAGCACATGTAATATAACCAGATCATCCATCAGATCTGAAAATAACTCTCTACTTTTTCCTTTTTATTCGTTTGCTCACCATGTATCAAACTTTGTTCTCTGCAATATGATATTTTCATGATATGTCTGTCATCTCTCTCATAAGTTCTTGGGGTGGAGAGAGTTGTTGATGAGTACTGTGAAGTTTGGGCATCCTGATCATAGATTAAAACAATACTGGAATGACTGAAACTTCAGAAGTCGTCTAAAATGACTCATTTGACAAATCTTAGAACTGACAAACAGAAATCCAGCAATTATAGAAAATCTGGGTAAGTTTATTTTAAAAAATCAAAACACTTATTTGATGTTTATGCTACAGTGAACCACTAAAAAGCTGTGTTTTAAAAATTGAGAATTTCCTAATTTTTTTCTAAAGAGACATCTTTAAGTTACTTTTAATAGTCAAATAATGTATTAAATCTTCCAGTCTTAATGACTGAGCAAGCATTCATATAGATATAATACATATAGGTATAATACACCTACTATATTCCTGATACTTTCTTAAGTCTGGACAAATAGCAGTAAACAAAACATGCATGTCCATATGTATAAATTCAATCCAGGGGATAAAAAATGAGAAATTAGTGGCAGAGTTGGAACCAGCACCTTGTTTTGAGGCTATCCTTTGCCTTATTGGATGTTGAATATTATCTCCGGCTTTAGCACAAAAGAAATCAGTAGCAGCCTACATCCCCTCCAACTGTGGGCCTCAAAAATGTCTACAGTGCACCTCAGGGCAAGAACCATCCCGAGCTGAGAACCAATGATCTGAACCAACTATTGGTAGTGCTTTATTTATATCTCCTCTGCCCATGGAATTCCACAGGCAAGAATACTGGAGCGAGTAGCTATTCTCTTCTCCAGGGGATCTTCCCAGCCCAGGAATCGAACCTGGGTCTCCTGCATTGCAGGCAGATTCTTTACTGTCTAAGCCACCAGAGAGGCCCCATCTATGGAAAAGAGCATGCTAAATGGAAGGAGATGGTGAATTGGTCTTTTAAATCTCATACAATTGTCATTGTCATTTTTTAAAAAATTTATTTTAATTGGAGGCTAATTACTTTACATTATTGTATTGGTTTTGCCATACATTGACATGAATCTGCCCCGGGTGTACATGAGTTCCCCATCTTGAACCCCCTCCCTCCTCCCTCCACATCCAATCCCTCTGGTTCATCCCAGTGCACCCGCCCTGAACATCCTGTATCATGCATCGAACATGGACTGGCGATTCCTTTTACATATGATAATATGCATGTTTCAATGCCATTCTCCCAAATCATCCCATTCTCGCCCTCTCTCACAGAGTCCAAAAGACTGTTCTATACATCTGTGTCTCTTTTGCTGTCTCATATACAGAGTTGTCATCTTTCTAAATTCCATATGTCATTTTGAGATTATCTTCATGTATTATTCATGCAATATTTAATAATTGACAAAAACATTGAATAAGCCCATGGATATTAAAGGTAACAATAAACTGAAGTTCATTTTGCCTATATAAACATACAGTGGTATGATAACAAATCTGTTATATTTTTGTATTTGGCCAGATTTCTCTCCAAACCATTTATAGGATAAAGAAAGGATTCCTCCTACAGTGTACTGTGTTGAAAATTTCTGTAGGATCATAGAAATCTTATCTTTGTCCAGAATGAACCCTTCTTGAAGAGGCAGGAAAAAGCCAAGAACAAAGAGACAAAAAGCTATGAGCAAAAAATTGAGATTTTTGTGTATTTTGAGAAAAGTTTGTTAACATTATCCTCTCAAGATTTTGCCAACATTACTCCTCCAAACAATAGGAGGCAATGAATGGAGTATGAATTGCTTCTCTCTTTTGACAGGTACAAAGCCAAATGGAAGAAAGAGTAAAACAGAGGAAAAAATAAGATTTTTCCCATCCCAGCCCCACTTCCTACTGCTACCAGGAAATTATCATCACACAAAAAGTAAATGTTTTTAAATAGCTGATAAATAATAATACACATTAAAATTTATTTTCAAGATGACCATGGGTCCTAAATTAAGAGTTTCCACTGTCTAAATTTATATCTCCATTGTAGGAAATTGTTATATTTATTTTATTAAGATAGTGATTTATGTATAGATAAGCAAAAGCCTGGGAAGTAGATGGAGAAACAGTGGAAACAGTGTCAGGTTTTATTTTTGGGGGCTCCAAAATCACTGAGGATGCTGATTGCAGCCATGAAATTAAAAGACACTTACTCCTTGGAAGGAAAGGTATGACCAACACAGATAGCATATTAAAACGCAGAGACATTACTTTGCCAACAAAGGTCCGTCTAGTCAAGGCTATGGTTTTTCCAGTGGTCATATATGGATGTGAGAGTTAGACTGTGAAGAAGGCTGATCACTGAAGAATTGATGCTTTTGAACTGTGGTGCTGGAGAAGACTCTTGAGAGTCCCTTGGACTGCAAGGAGATCCAACCAGTCCATTCTAAAGGAGATCAGTCCTGGGTGTTCATTGGAAGGACTGATGCTAAAGCTGAAACTCCAATACTTTGGCCAACTCATGCGAAGAGTTGACTCACTGGAAAAGACTCTGATGCTGGGAGGGATTGGGGGCAGGAGGAGAAGGGGATGACAGAGAATGAGATGGCTGGATGGCATCACCGACTTGATGGACTTGAGTTTGAGTGAACTCCGGAAGTTGGTGATGGACAAGGTGGCCTGGCGTGCTGTGATTCATGGGGTCACAAAGAGTCAAACACGACTGAGCGACTGAACTGAACTGAACTGAACTGAAGCAAAAGCAAACATTTCTTGTAGATGTTTGTTAGATACACAATTGGTTTTGACAGATTTTCAATTATAAAGGAAAGGTTAACTGTATTTTCACATTTAGATTGACTGTTCTTGTTATTTTCCTTAGGTTCAATTTTATGTTAATGATGAGCCAAACATAAATAACATAAATGGATTCAATAATATGAACCACTGGTAATACAACACTGAAATACAAATTTGAAATATGTATAATAGTCATTTGAGTTACATAATATACTCTCTATTATTAATAATATTTTATATAACTAAAGATTTTCTAGTTACTGTAGGCTTATTAGACAGGAACTGAAATATTGACACTAAATATAAGAATCTATTTTAATTTCATATATGTGCTTATTTGATAAATCTTAACTTTGGTGATGTCAGCTAAGCAGAGGAGAGCCTTAGCTGGAAACAGAAATATGAATGATCTTAATCACATAAATTTACATAAAAATAATCTTCTTGGAAATTGTCCATGTATGCTGTTTTGAGTTTTCAGCAGCTTATTTCTCTCATTCAGAGGAATTACCCATTAGGAAGAGTAAGTCAGGTGATCATAATCACATACCAAACAAACTGTGTTACTTAAGTTATTTAAATTCAGATATGCAGTGTCCTCAAGAGTCCTATCTGACTCTTTTCCATCCCATGGACTTCAGTGTGCAAGACTTCCTTGTCCTTCACTGTCTCCTGGAGATTGCTCAAACTCATGACCATTGAGTCAGTGCTGCTGCTGCTGCTAAGGCACTTCAGTTGTGTCCGACTCTGTGCAACCCCATAGATGGCAGCCCACCAGGCTCCCCCGTCCCTGAGATTCTCCAGGCATGAATACTGGAGTGGGTTGCCATTTCCTTCTCCAATGCATGTATGCACGCTGTCACTTCAGTAGTTTCTGACTCTGTGTGACCCTATGGACAGCAGCCCACCAGGCTCCTCCATCCACAGGATTCTCTAGCCAAGAACACTGGAGTGGGTTGCCAGTGATGCTTTTCAAACATCTTTTCCTCTGCTGCACCATTCTCTTCTTGTCCTCAGTCTTTTCCAGGATCAGGGTCTTTTCCAATGAGCTGGCACTATGCATCAGTTACACAAAGTATTGGAGCTTCAGCTTCAACATCAGATGTTTGGGAGTGAATTTGTGACATAATTGGAAATTATAACATGGAGAAATAGACAAAAACCTAAGATACGCAGATGATACCACTCTAATAGAGGAAAGTAAAGAGTAACAAAGAGCCTCTTGATGACGATGAAAGAGGAGAGTGAAAAAGCTGGCTTAAAATTCAGCATTCAGAAAACTAAGATCATTGCATACAGTCCCAACACTTCATGGCGAAAGAAGGGGAAAAATTGGAAACAGTGACAGATTTTCTTTTCTTGGGCTCCAAAAGCACTGTGGACGGTGACTGCAGCCATGAAATTAAAAGACACTTGCTCCTTGGAAGAACAGCTATGATAAACCTAGACAGTGTATTTAAAAACAGAGACCTCACTTTGCAGACAAAGGTCCATATGGTCAAAGCTATGATTTTTCCAGCAGTCATGTACAGATGTGAGTATTGGACCACAAAGAAGTCTGAGTGCCAAAGAACTGATGCTTTCAAATTGTGGTGCTAAAGACTCTTGAGAGTTCCTTGGACAGCAAGGAAATCAAGCCAGTGAATCCTAAAAGAAATCATCCCTGAATATTTATGGAAGAACTGATGCTGAACCTGTAACTCCAATACTTTGGCCACCTGATGTGAAGAACTGACTCATTATAAAAGACCCTGATGCTTGGAAAGATTGAAGGCAGGAGGAGAAGTGGACATGAGAGGATGAGATGATTGGATAGCATCACTGACTCAATGAATATGAATTTGAGTAAACTCCAGGAGTTGGTGATGGACAGGGAAGCCTGGTGTGCTGCATTCCATGGGGTCACAAAGAGTCAGACATGACTGAGCAACTGAACTGAAGGGTTAGAAATTCAACATTTTTGGAAGTACAAATTTCAACATATAACATAGAGAAACTGGAAAGTTAACTACCCTAAGATTTCTTTGAGGTGTAATTTTGTTTTTCAAACTCTAGAAAGAATGACTATATTGTGTTGTTATTTTATATTCTATATTTTACCATTATTGATATGTGTAATATATAATTCGACTATATATATACATATATATATACACATATACTATGCTCAAAATCCTTCAAGGTAGACCTCAGAAATATGTGAACTGAGAACTTCTAGATGTACAAGCTGGGTTTAGAAAAGCCAGAGGAACCAGAGGTCAATTTGTCAACATTCAATGGATCACAGAGAAAGCAAGGGAATTCCAGAAAACATTTCTACTTCTGTTTCATTGACTATGCTAAAGTCTTTGACTATGTGGATCACAACAAACTGTGGAAAATTCTTAAAGAGATAAGAAAACCAGACCACCTTACCTGTCTCTTGAGAAACCTGTATGTGGGTCAAGAAGCAAGAGTTAGGACCTTACATGGAACAACTGACTGGTTCAAAATAGGGAATGGAGTACGAAAAGGCAGTATATTGTCAACCTGCCCATTTAACTTATATGCAGAGTACATCATGCAAAATGTCAGGCTGGATGAATCCCAAGTTGGAATCAAGATAGCCAGGAGACTAGTACATAGTCCATGCCACTATGGAGAACAGTGTGGAGATTCCTCAAAAAACTGGAAATAGAACTGCCATATGATCCAGCAATCGCACTCCTGGGCATACACACCGAGGAAACCAGAATTGAAAGAGACACATGTACTCCAATGTTCATCGCAGCACTGTTTATAATAGCCAGGACATGGAAGCAACCTAGATGTCCATCTGCAGATGAATGGATAAGAAAGCTTTGGTATATATACACAATGGATTATTTTTCAGCCATCAAAAAGAATGCATTTGAATCAGTTTTAATGAGGTGGATGAAATTGGAGCCTATTATACAGAGTGAAGTAAGCCAGAAAGAAAAACATCAATATAGTATACAAACACATGTATATGGAATTTAGAAAGATGGTAACCTTAACCCAGTATACGAGACTGCAAAAGAGACATAGGTATATAGAACAGTCTTTGGGACTCTGTGGAGGAGGATGAAGGTGGGATGATTGGGGAGAACAGCATTGTAGCATGTATATTATCATATGTGAAATGAATCACCAGTCCAGGTTCGACGCATGATACAGGATGCTTGGGGCTGGTGCACAGGGATGACCTGGAGGGAGGATATGGGGAAGAGGGAGGTGGGAGGGGGGTTCAAGAAAGGGAACACATGTACACCTGGGGCGGATTCGTGTCAATGTATGGCGAAAACCAATATATTAATGTAAAGTAATTTGCCTCCAATAAAATAAAAAAATAAATAAAATAAAACAGGAAAAAAAAAAGATAGTCAGGAGAATATCCACAACCTCAGATATGCAGATGATAGCACTCTAAAGGCAGAAAGTGAAGAGGAACTAAAGAGCCCTTGATGAGGGTAAAAGAGGAGAGTGAAAAATCTGGCTAAAAATTCAACATTCAAAAGCTAAAATCATGGCATCCGGTCCCATCATTTCACGCAAATAGACGGGAGAAAAGTGGAAGCAGTGATGGATTTTCTTTGCATGGGCTCCAAAATCACTGCAGATAGTGACTGCAGCTATGAAGTTACAAGATGCTTGCTCCTTGGGAGGAATGCTATGACAAACCTAGACTGTATATTAAAAAGTAGAGACATGACTTTGCCATCAAAGGTCCCTACAGTCAAAGCTATGCTTTTTTCCAGTACTCATGCATGAACACGAGAGTTCATTCAGCCTAAAGATGGCTGAACGCTGAAAAACTGATGTTTTTGAATTGTAGTGTTGGAAAACACTCATGAGAGTCCCTTTGAAAGAAAGATGATCAAACCAGTCAGTTAAAAAGTGAATCAACCCTGAATATTAATTCAAATGATTGATCCTGAAGCTGAAGCTCCAGTAGTATGGCCATCTGATGCAAAGAGCTAACTCTTTGGAAAAGACCCTGATTCTGGGGAAGATTAAAGGCAAAAAAAGGGAGAAGCAGAGAATGAAATGGTTAGATAGCATCACTGACTCAATTCATATGAATCTGAGCCACCAGGGAAACACAAGAATCTGAGCCAACTCCAGGAGATTTTGAAGGACAAAGGAGCCTGGAATGCTGCAGTCCATAGGGTCACAAAGAGTTGGACATGACTTTGTGAATGTATAACAACAGCATAATGTTTTGACGCATTGGAGATATATAGTTGTCTAAGGAAATTTTGCTCTTTCCAGATTAGCTAATTTCATGAGATAGTTTCTGACCTTAGAAAAACACACTGACAGTTATTTCTAAAGCAAAAATGGGCTTATTTAGAATTAGCAAAGAATTGCAAGTGGAGATCTGAAACTATGGCAAGCCATGTTAAAGTCCTGCACAACAAGGCCAAAAACAACTTTTTTTTTTTTTTTTTCAAGGGAGGAAAAGGAAGCTGGGTAGAGTTAAGAAAGAGTCTCCTAGAGTGATTGTAGTTTGAAGTGTAGTGACTTTTCATTGACTGTGTCATGACAGTCTCTCACTGGCTACCTTCTTGTCAGGCAAGAAGAGAAAGTCATTCCTTTGTTAGGTTCTATTCATGGGGTCACAAAGAGTCAGACACGACTGAGCAACTGAACTGAATGACTGACTGACTATTGCTGTAGGATGCAAGAATATCCTGACTTCTGACTCTATTATAATTGTTGTCTTTATTAATTGTTAAAATGATAACTTTTCAGTGAGTTCACCTTTCTTATACAAACCAGCTGATTCTGAATTCATATCTTTATACACCATCTTTGAAAGTGAAAGTGGCTCTGTTGTGTCCGACTCTGTGATCCCATGACTGTAGCCCACGAGGCTCCTCTGTCCGTTGGCTTCTCCAGGCAAGAATACTGAAGTGGGTTTCCATTTCGTTCTCCAGGGTATATTCCTGACCCAGATATTGAAACTGCTGCAGTCCATGGGGTCACAAAGAGTCAGTCATGACTTTGTAAATGTATGACAACAACAACAACATGTTTTGACACATAAAGAATATATAGCTGGCTATATATCCTGCATTGCAGACAGATTCTTTACCATCTGAGTCACCAGGGAAGCCCATACACCACTTTTATCTTTGTATCTTTTATACATCAAGCCCTATTTCTGTTTACCTGAATCAATTGGGGGTCACATACAAGTCAACTAGAAGCCAGACCTTAAATTCTAGAGCCCACAGAATTATTGAAACTAGCCAATCCTAAATGTTTACACCATCCTGTCATGCCTTTTCCACAATTAAGGCATCCTGTGCTTTCACTTCCTCCTCTTCCTGTCTCCTGACCCAAATTTGATTCTTTCCTACATAGACTTGAATGGTATGGCATGTACCCTTCTCTTGGGAAGGGAAAATGTAAGTAATAACTTCTTGTTCAATGGCCTTGACCTCTATGTCATTAATCAATTACTTTTATAAATGAAAATCCCACAGATACAGTTGAGACACAAATGCTCAGTAAACACGCCCGCCAAAAGATCTGGTGGGTTCTTTCAATCTTCTTGCTAAACACATTGTGTTTTCTCACTCCATACCTTTCCATTTCTCACCGCCCCTTTTTCATCACAATTATTACCCTACCCTAGTAGGGAGTTTGTACTCCTGAAATCTAATGTAATCACATTTGCCTTATTTCAAGCTTTGCTTTCTAGAGGACAAGGCTAATACTTATTTGGAATCAGCAATGTACAAAATGAAAGAAAGAATGGTGATATAAGCCTAGCTTAAAAGCTAGATATCTAAATCCATTAAAAAACTGCAATTTTTAAAATAGTAAGATAGAAAATCATGGTTAAAAAGCCAGATCAGTATGAAGTGTTAAGTTCAGAAATGTTCAACTACAAGTATGTGATTAGCAAGTAAACAATGTGCTATATCAAATCAGTAGAATGAGTTGCTTGATTGGTATATTGAGAAGGAGTAGTTAATCATTAGGAAAAGAAATACCCTGAAATGAAAACAAAACTGCAATAAATTATGAGACAGAGTTCAATCTAGTTAGTAGCCAAGAAACCAAAGAACTAAATCGGGTCACATTTGGCATGTGTTCAACTGAAAACATTAAAAAAATATTCTCAAATTGGAGAACTTGTAACAGATGTGATAGCCTATTCTGGATGTAAATATGGTGCGTACATGTGTGCTAAGTCACTTTAGTCATGTCTGACTCTTTGTGACTCTGTGGACTATAGCCTGCCAGGCTCCTCTGTCCAAGTGATTCTCCAGGCAAGAATACTAGAGTGGGTTGCCATTCTGTCTTCCAGGGGATCTACCCCATCCAGGAATTTAACCTGTGTTCCCTGATAGCTCAGTTGGTAAAGAATCAGCCTGCAAAGGAGACCCTGGTTTGATTCCTGAGTCAGGAAGATCTGCTGGAGAAGGGATAGGCTACCCACTCCAGTATTCTTGGGCTTCCCTTGTGGGTCAGGTGGTAAAGAATCCACCTGCAATGTGGGAGACCTGGGTTTGTTCCCTGGGTTGGGAAGATCCCCTGCAGAAGGGAAAGGCTACCCACTCCAGCATTCTGGCCTGGAAATTTCTATGGACTGTATAGTCCATGGGTTGCAAAGAGTCAGACAAAGCTAAGTGACTTTCACTTTCACTTTCTCCTATGTCTTCTACTTTATAGGCAGATTCTTTACCACTGAACCACTGGGGAAGCCCTAGAAATATGGTAATACATATGAAAAATGTTAGAATACGTCATATTCTTCAAATCAGTGGTTCATTTTTAAACAGAAACTATTTTAAGGTATACTCAGGCATTTATGTGAATAAACATATTCAAAAACGCTTGCAATTTACAAAATAAGATTTTATAAATTATGACCCATTCATATATTAAACATCTATTAAAATTATGTATGACAATAACATGGGTAGATATGAAAAGATATTCATGATTTATCACCACATGATAAATTGAAAAGAAAGTGTTAGTCACTCAGTCGTGTCTGACTCTTTGTGACCCCATGGAATGTAGCCCACCAGGCTCTTCTGTCCTTGGAATTCTCCAGGCAAGAAAGTGGAGTGGGTTGACATGTCTTTCTCCAGTGGATCTTCCAGGAATCGAACTGGGGTCTCCTGCATTGCATGCGGATTATTTCCAACTGAGCTTTCAGGGAGGGCCTATGAAAAATAAAGTTATTAAATATGATTTAGTTGGTATCAGTTCAGTCAGTTCAGTTCAGTCACTCAGTCGTGTCCGACTCTCCACGACCCCATGAACCACAGCACGCCAGGCCTCCCTGTCCATCACCAACTCCCGGACTACACTCAAACTCATGTCCACAGAGTCGGTGATGCCATCCAGCCATCTCATTCTCTGTCGTCCCCTTCTCCTCCTGCCCCCAACCTTTCCCAGCATCAGAGTCTTTTCCAGTGAGTCAACTCGTCGCATGAGATGGCCAAAGTATTGCAGTTTCAGCTTTAGCATCAGTCCCTCCAATGAACATCCAGGATTGATCTCCTTTAGCATGGACTGGTTGGATCTCCTTGCAGTATAAGGGACTCTCAAGAGTCTTCTCCAACACCACAGTTCAAAAGCATCGATTCTTCGGCAATCAGCTTTCTTCACAGTCCAACTCTCACATCCATACATGACCACGGGAAAAACCATTGCCTTGACTAGACGGACCTTGGTTGGCAAAGTAATGTCTCTGCTTTTTAATATACTATCAAGGTTGGTCATAACTTTCCTTCCAAGGAGTAAGCGTCTTTTAATTTCATGACTGAAATCAGCATCTGCAGTGATTTTGGAGCCCCCAAAAATAAAGTCTGACACTGTTTCCACTGTTTTTCCATCTATTTCCCATGAAGTGATGGGACCAGATGCCATGATCTTTGTTTTCTTAATGTTGAGCTTCAAGCCAACCTTTTCACTCTCCTCTTTCACTTTCATCAAGAGGCTTTTGAGTTCCTTGGTATAGTTTCTGTAAATTTAAATAAATACTATTTTAAGTTTCTTAATACCAGAATTTCAGAAATGTTGCTCACACACTGCTCTAAGTGAAAAGCTAACTGCATAAATCTGGAAATAGAGGAGAAAAAAAAAAAAAGATGTACATGAGATGGTAAATATTGAAGGAGTATAATACTTTTATTTTAATTTTTAGGTTTTCAACTTTTTTAGCCTTTAACTTTTATTTTAAATGCTATTCTGACTGGTCCTCCTCAAACAGCCTATTAATTTAATTCCACACTTTAACCACTTCTCTTATTCAGTTCTAATATTCTGGACCACTATATGCACTTGCTCCAATCTTTCCAGGGTCAGGTTCCAAACAACTGGGGACAGCCCCTATGTCATGTAGCCCATGAACCTATTCAAATTAGAAAACCCACCAGGAAGTCAAGAAACCTGGCTAATCTCACTCTATGCGCCATAGGTGAGCTACCTCCCACAGCCCCAGTTTGCTCTTTCCCTGTGCCCAGGCATTACTTCCTGTGTGGCCCTGAGTGACAGTCTTTTCCCCTTCTGAGCTGTAAATAATACAGACTTCTGCTTTTTCTCTATGCAAGTATCAGTGTGTTGTGTCCCATGATCAAAAGAATCTTGAAATCTTATGAAACAAAGAGGTGTGTATGTCTGTGCATAAACGCATACACATACATATGCTTAACTTTTCCCTAGACACGTCTGCTCTAGTTCAAGTATTCATTATCCTAATCATTCTAATCCAATAATGTATCTTCCAATTCAAGATTCCTAATATGCCTGTCCTTAAAAACTCTTTGCTCAGGTGTACAAACATTTCTGAGTTAGAAATCACACCAGTTTTCACGAAGATCTGTGCCTTGGTAAAGCTTTCTGACAGTACAGTTTCTACTTCCTGCATTGCCTTTGCCAACCCAGCTAGAAACTTTGTGGTCATTGTTCAAAAACTAATGCTAATATGTCCTCCACTCCTAAGATGAAATACAAAGCTTCCTCACTCATTACTGTAACACTTTGCAAATACCACCATAATGTGATGATAATGTCGCCATATCTATGTGACCACATGTCGACCTCCCTCTGTAAGTAGACTTTCTAAGACTAACTGATATTACTGCTGCTGCTGCTGCTAAGTCGCTTCAGTCGTGTCCGACTCTGTACAACCCCATAGACGGCAGCCGACCAGGCTCTGCCGTCCCTGGGATTCTCCAGGCAAGAACACTGGAGTGGGTTGCCATTTCCATCACCACCTGACAAATTGGGCACACTCATAATTTGTTTTGCTGAACTGAACTGAAGGGATTTATGTACATACGTTAGTTAGGAAATACTGATTTGAGGATGAGATCACTTTCATTGACAGTCTTTCTTAAAGTAGAGGTTTGGGGGAAATTAAATGGAAAATAAGTGAGATCGTCTCCCCTTCTCCCTAACACCACTGCCAATATTCTAGAGGTATCTGTATTAGAGCTTTTATGTGGCTTAGAAATTGTTAAATATTGAAGCACCAGAGACCTCTCAATGGATTTTGAGTCTAGAAACCATAAATTTAAGGACCTCTTTCAGGTATCATTTAACCTAAAGTTATTTTTTTCCATTTAAAATCAGGGAGATTTATATCCTATATCCATATTAAAAAAATGCTAAAGAAAATGTCATTTTGACAGTCTTTAGAAGAATGGATTCATATTTGAAAAGAATCATATTCTTTAAAATCCTGCATTTTTATGAGTTTATTCAGTACCATAGAGACAGAAAGTGTTAGATCAAGATAAATAGACATGAATCTTTCTTGCTTTGTAGAATGAACATTCTAAACATTTAGACGGTGTGAGAACTGCACAATTTAAGAAAAAACTGAGATAAAGATTTAATTAATCTGACAGCAATCTACAGGATCAGCATAATCTCTGAGCCAGGGTGAGAGTGCAAATGAGAATAATGGGTAAATGATGAGAGGGAGAATTCACAGGAGTTTCTTTGTTTAAAGAAGTACCTGAATGTGTCAGTGAAAAGGAATTGGAATGTGGTTCCACACTATTTGGTGGTAATATATGTATGCGTATAGTATGTTGTTATGAATGTATATTATGCATGATATATATAGATATACAAATATTAAGTATTTCAACTAACGAATTATATGCGATTTACAGCAAAGTATGACTCAGTGTACTGATTTGTTAAATCCAAAGCTTTAATCATTCACCCTTCTTAAATTGTTAATGGAGGCATGTGTCACAAATTTAACCAAGTGACACTTGTGGATGTGAATCTGGGAACTGAGGAGAGGCAATCAAGTAAATGACAGCGTTGACCAGTGTGTCTTCATATTCAAATCAGATAACCCAAGTAAGATCTTTTACTTAAGCCCAATGTTGGCTACTGCTTGGTGTTGTTTAGTTGCTAAGCCCTGTCCGGCTCTTTGTGACCCGATGGACTGCAGCACAACAGGCTCCCCTGTCTTATACAATCTCACAGAGTTTGCTTAAATACATATCCATTGAGTCCATGATTCTATCTAACCACTTCATCCCCACTGCAGCCCACTTTTCCATTTTCCTTCAGTCTTTCCCAGCATCAGTCTTTTCCAGTGAGCCGGCTTCTACACTCCTAAATAAAATGTCTGTTTAAAAAAATTCTCACTCAAAATTTTAGCCTTACTCATGCCTCATGGTTATTTTTCTAAATCTAAAATAAGAAATAAGTACTAAATAAATAAATACTAACATGAATACTATTTATAAATAAAAATAATTATGAAATATATACAGCTTCTACTCCTTAATATTCCTAATAATACCCAACGGTCTATATTTTGGTGGAAATGTGACTAAGCACACAGGAATGAGAACTGAACACATTAGAACTATGAAATCACATCTACAAGTAATGTTGCTCCATTGCAGTTGCTCCCACCAAAGCAATGTGGGACCGGAGGCATCATTTGACCCAATTCTCTGAAGGATACTTTTATTATATGCAGTGAGGAAAGGAAAAATTAAGGCCATTTGTCAGTGGCTGAGATGAGATTCTAACATGTTTGAATTACCATTTCTGGACTTTTCCACCATTTGTTTTATAAAATACAAGCATTCAATTCATAAATACCCTATGCTAGAATTCTCTAGTTATGAGTAATAAATTGTAGTTTGTGTGGTGTTTGAGACATGGAGTTACAGGAGCTTAATAGTCAGCATTAATTTATTCTTGGAGCTGATAAGTGTTGGAAAGGCTTTGCAGTTTGGGTGTGTTCTCAGTTGCTCAGTCGTGTCCGACTCTTTGCAGCCACTTCTCAAATAGAAGTCATAAATCATATTAACAACCGCCTTTACTTTCAAGTTTATTCTACAAGTAACAAAAAATACTGAAAGAGTATATATAAATATGTATATATATAGCATGTATTAACTCAGTGCAATATTTTAATGAGAAGTACTTGATTTTGTTTTAAAAATTATTATCATTGTTTTATCCTGACTGCACGACATGATTTGAGAGATTTTAGTTCCCTGACCAGGGAATGAACCTGGGCTCTTGGCAATGAAAGCCTGGAGTCCTAAACACTGGACAACCAAAGGATTCCCTGTTTATTATTATGTTTAAAATAACTAGAAGACTAGGAAAATATAGATGATAATACAGATTTTAAAAATAGAGGAAACATTTCAAGACCTATTATTAGTACATGAAAGAAAATGAAAATACAAAAATAAAGATTTCCTTTCAAAACATGTAAAAGTATGGTTCAAACATTTATTTAGTTGGGCTTTGTGCTTCAAAACTTAGTCATTTATGTCTTTGGAATCAGTAAATTAGTCTGCAATCTGCCTACTGATAATAAGGAAAACAGAGTGTCTTATCTCACATCATGTCAAGCCATAATTATATGAACATTTGCACACAGTTAATTTTGTTTGTATTCACTTAGAAATACCTGCTGGGTAGGGATTATCATTACTTTCAGGAAATGTCTGATTTGCCAAAAGGCCAGAAATATCACACAGCATACTAAATTTTCTCAGCAGCTAAAGTACATTTAGAAAGGATGAAAATGAGTCATCTTTATCATTCCAAGGAAAATATTAGCTGATTTTCAAGCACGTTAGGTACATAAACAATGCAACCAATTTAAATATGGAAAACATTGTTTTCGGTTCACCTGATATTTGAGCAGAACTACCTACATAATTCTGTTGACAAGAAAGGACAAAAAATAATTCATATTTCAAGCTTAATTTGCCTATTTTTTATTTACGTAATTTGCAAATTTGACTAATCTATAAATATACAATACAGAATTACCACAATTCCAGGTACTTATCAGAGACTTTTAAAGAAAAGTACCTAATTCTATCTTCTATCAAAAAGTTAGTTGGAGAAAATAGAATTTGAAGATTGTTGCTTAAAAAGTATGCCTGCCATACAGCTACACTTTTAAAAGACACTAAGCTACCTTTGCATTACCCAAATATTTTAGAGTCATGAAATCAGATTGTTTAGAAAGTCACACTTGCCAAAGGAAATGTGTTTTGCATGAATAACATGAGGGATGCTGAGGACAGGATTTCTTAGATCACTGTGACATCACTGAAGTCACATTTGAAAAGATTTTGTTCATCTGTTTTGATAAATTTTATCTTCATTGTGGCAGAATGGCCAGTTGAGAGATGGCCGCTCCCCTGTACCAGGAACCATGAATATGGCAGAATGGCCCCTTGAGAGATGGCCACTCCCTAGTTCCAGGAACCATGAATACATCATAATACTTGGGAAGAGAAACTTTTCAGTCTGGTCTAGGTTGAAGATCATAAAGTGAGTTTAACCTTGAACAAATATTGAGGTCCAAACTAAAAACAAGAGTTCTTAAAAGCAGAGGAGTATCTTCAGCTGGAGCAAAAGAACTTGGGTGGAGAGAAGTTAGAGAGACTCAAAACATGAGAAGTACAAAACGTCCTTCAGGTTTGAAGACAGAGAGGGCAAAGTCCCCTGGAATGCAGGTGATTGTAAAGAACTGAGAGTCTCCTGGATAATAGCCAGCAAGGATCTCAGCCAGAAAAAACTGCAAGAATTCTGCAAACAACCTGAATGATCTTGAAAGCAGATTTTCCCTAAGAGTCCAGGCCAGCCAAGACCTGACCTTGATCTTGTGTAACCAGCAACAGTCAGTCCACCAGAACTTCTAACTACAGAGCTGTGAGTTAATATACTTGTGTTGTTATTTGTTTTAAACAAATAAGTTTGTGGTAATTTGCTACAACAGCAATGGAAAACTAATGCACACACACAGACACACACACACACAAATAATGTACTTCCTACTTTGAATGACAAGAGCAACATCAGCCATTATAGTCTTTTTTGCTGGTGGTAAAGATGCTCACAGATAATTTTAAATTTTCTCAGAGAAACAGCGCAGGTAGTTTTATGCCTTGGAGTAAGATGCCCATTAAAGGGTATTAGATTTCTACCCTCCCATAGTGACCGGGGACAAGGGGCATTCTATCCAAAGACACAAGCTTTGATTAAGTTATAAGGATCTAATGTACAATATGGTGACTATATAGTTAACAATACTGTGTTGAACATTTGAAAATTGTTGAGATTAAACCTTCAAAAAGATAAACAAAAAAGGGACATTATCATCCTTCATGATTACATGTCAAAGGGGTGGCTCCCAGGCCCTTGAAAAAGATATTTCTAGTCCAGGATTGTAGAACTTGGCAAGGAGCTTTTTAAAAGATTTACATCTCAAAGGGTCAAGGAACGAATTTTCAACTAGCAAAAGCTCTGCAACTAGTAAATACTCACAGAAAAGGTAGGTCATGGGCTTACAGCAGGAAAAACCTGTCTGAAGTTAAGTCACTATGAGCATTATTTATTTCTGAGTATTAAATTCTTTTTGATGCTATTATAAACAGAGTTGTTTTCTTAATTTCCTTTTTGAGTAGTTCCTTGTTTATGTATAGAAACACAACTCATTTTTTTATGCTAATCTTCTATCCTTCAACTTTAACGGATTTGTGTGTTAGCTTTAACAGTTTTTCTGTTTGCTTGTTTTATAGAGTCTTGGAAATTTTCTATGTGAAAGATCATGTGATCTGAGAACAGATAGTTTTACTTTTTATTTTTCGATTTGGATGATTTTTTCTTTTATTTTTTTTTTCTTTCTTTCTTTTGACTAACCATTCTGGTCAGAATTTTAGCATAATGTTTAATGTTGAATAGAAGTGATAAAAGTGAGCATTCTTGCTTTTTTGTAGATCTCAGAGTAAAAAAAACCCAGTTTTTCACCATGGAGTAGAATGATAATGATAGATTTTTCAAATAAGGACTTTATTGTACAAGTTCCTTCCACACCTAATTTTTTGAGAGTTTTTATCATGCTGCTGCTGCTGCTAAGTCGCTTCAGTCGTGTCCAACTCTGTGTGACCTCATAGAAGGCAGCCCACCAGGCTCCTCCGTCCCTGGGATCCTCCAGGCAAGAGTACTGGGTTGCCATTGCCTTCTCCATTTTTATTATGAAAGGTGTTGAATTTTGTCAAGTACTTTCCCTGCATATGTGTTCTTATCACACACATAAATAATATAATAGTAATAAAAATAAATAAATAGGATAACAAAAAGCTTTTGGAGGCAATGAATTTGTTCATGGCATACATTATGGTGATATTTTCATATAAATATATGAATCTCCAAATATGTTGTGCTGCATAATTAATTATGTACAGATTTTTGTATAGCAATTATATCTAAATGTTTCACAAAATAGTGAAAAGAAAACAAATATGAGGGGAATGTTAAAAAAAGTGGTCAACTTCAGTAACATCACAGAAGCAGCTCCTTAACAACAAGTAGCATCCTGAATCATGGGCATTTCCCAATGTCAACAAACTCTCCCTTAAACAGTTTAAAATCTCTGCATTTCTTTGGTCCAGGACCTTCATGATCCATTTGCAGACATGTTCTTCCAGTGCCCACAGGTTTATACAATTCTGCAATACTCTCTTTTGTTGACCTAAAACAAATGGACTGCCAGTTATTTCTTCAGCAATAAATGAGTTTATTGAGGAATAGCAAAGACGCGATTCAGAGTCTGCAACCATGATGAGTCACTTGCAAGTCCTGCTGTAACAAGGAAAAGAGGACTCATATATAGGGGAAAGGAAGGAAGGAAGGGGGGGAGGCAAGCTACTGTAAATAGAGTGTCAATTGAGAGATTTGGAAGTTTGAAGTAAAGGTGCTTTCCACTGACTAAGTTGTAAAAGTTCTCATTGAGACTTTGCCAGGCAACAAAACAATTCTTTTTATGGCTGTGAACTCTGCTATCACTATAGGGTGTAAGAGTTTCCACTTCTTGTATTCTGACTCTATTTTGATTAAGGTTTATGTTTATTCATTTTTATACTTTCTTCCTACAGGAGGACAGTAATTATGGAGCCAGGTTGAGACTTGACCCAAGTTATTGGTATAGGATAGTATAATATACAGCATTACTTTTGAACTGAAGCATCATTACTGGTGAGCTTGTCAAAATGCACATTTATAACTCACATTGATTTGGAAAATTGGAATTTGGTGCATGGAGTGGGGACTGAAATGTTTAACCCTCTGTCCAGGTATCTGTAGGTTTTGTTCAAAACAGTTTGAGAACCACTGGTCTAGTGATTTGGGCAAGTAAAGGCAAATATTGAGGAAGACAAACATCTTTGCATAACGTATCCATTTCAGGTGATATTTGTACATCTTTTTCAGGTAAAGGGAAGGCCTCTATTCTACAATAAGTTGCAGGGACCACTTCTGTGTCTAAGTGGATCAAGCATATCTGTGAATTCAGGTTTCTGAGAGTGTCTACCCAGTTGTGCCAGCGTCAGGCCTTTTGCAAGTGGCTCATTTGTCACAGGGAACTCTCTTTAAACAGGATATAAGCATTCTCTGACTTGAGAGTGGCCTGCTTAAGCCTGCTATTGAAGGAGGAAACAGACAGAACAGGCTCCATCTTGAAAGCAGGATTCCATCTTGGGCGGGACTGTGGACTTTGCACTATATGCTCAGTATCTATGGAAATGACATACCAACTGGAAAACCAGACCCCCCAGATGGAAGAGTCCCAGGAATCGTACCTAGACTCTCCATTGCCTAAAAGAATACCCTAATTATCTGTGTAACAGAATAGAATCATAAATTCTATTATACTAATTGGAGTATAACCACAGGCCTATTGATAATTGTCCACTGTTAACTATCTAGGCTTAAGGCATATGAATTGCGGGTTAACTTTGATTGTATCTTTCTTTTCCTTTGTTTAGACTAGTTTCAGGGAATTTGGGAAGGTGGATTTGGGAACATACACTTAGGGTATATAAGGTTTAAAAAAAAATCTGGTCGGGGTCCTTGGCTAAGAGAAGACTCTGCCTTGGGCCTGCCGGTGTAATAAACGGCACTCCACTATCTGCATTGTCCTTCTAAGTGAGTTTGTTTCCCAGAACATGTGGCTACAACATTATTATTACTATTATTAATTATTATTATTTTCTTTTAGGAGTTAGATTTCAGTTCAGTTGCTCAGTCATGTCCGACTCTTTGTGACCCCATGAACCGCAGCACATCAGGCTTCCCTGTTCATCACCAACTCCTGGAGTCCACCCAAACCCATATCCACTGTGTTGGTGATGGCATCCAACCATCTCATCCTCTGTCATCACCTTCTCCTCCTGCCCTCAATCTTTCCTAGCATCAGGGTCTTTTCAAACAAGTCAGCTCTCTGCATCAGGTGGCCAAAGTATTGGATTTCAGCTTCAGCATTAGTCCTACCAATGAACACCCAGGACTGATCTCCTTTAGGATGGACTGGTTGGATCTCCTTGCAGTCCAAGTGTTATCAGACTACCAAAAAATACAAATACCTAAATTAGACCTATTGAATTTTAACTATGTAATTCTTTTCCTCTCTATCCAGGATCAGATATCATTTCCTGTTAGAGACCAGTTAATAAATATTTTAGGCTTTCCAGGTCAAATGTTCTCTGTCACAACTGCTCATCCTTGGAGGACAAAAATGTCCATGGATGATGTGTTACTGAATGGGCATGGATGTGTTCTAATATATTATTCACAATAAGAGGTCATGAGATGGATTTGGCACACAAACCATACTTTACTGACTTGTGCTCTTTATTGTGGCCTATTTGAGGACCAAAATCACTGCAGATGGTGATTACAGCCTTGAAATTAAAAGACGCTTACTCCTTGGAAGGAAAGTTATGACCAACTTAGATAGCATATTAAAAAGCAGAGATATTACTTTGCCAACAGAAGTCTGTCTAGTCAAGGCAATAGTTTTTCCAGTGGTCATGTATGGATGTGAGAGTTGGACTGTGAAGAAAGCTGATCGCCGAAGAATTGATGTTTTTGAACTGTGGTGTTGGAGAAGACTCTTAGAGTCCCTTGGCCTGTAAGGAGATCCAACCAGTCCATCCTAAAGGAGATCAGTCCTGGGTGTTCATTGGAAGGACTGATGCTGAGGCTAAAACTCCAATACTTTGACCACCTCATGTGAAGAGTTGACTCTTTGGAAAAGACCCTGATGCTGGGAGGGATTAGGGGCAGGAGGAGAAGGGGATGACAGAGGATGAGATGGCTGGATGGCATCACCGACTTGATGCACATGAGTTTGGGTGAACTCAAGGTTTGGTGAGGGGCAGGGAGGCCTGGCGTGCTGTGATTCATGGGGTCGCAAAGAGTCAGACACTACTGAGCGACTGAACTGAACTGAACTGAAGACCAAAGCATGGCTTTTTATCAGTATAGCCTAAATATCTGGCCAAGGATATACACATAGATATATGGAACAAATGAAGGAAAGTTTTAATATGTTTACAGATAATACGGATGATGAAATTGAGGTGATCTTTCTTCTTCCCTTATTCAATGAACTTGAAAATGTGGTTGCATTTTAAAAATCTAAACTTAGAACTGAAACTCAGGATTGAACCATGCATAATTATCTTTAAAACAGAGTAGCAATGCAACACCCAAATAAGCTGAGTAGTAACCTAATTTGCTTTATTGCCCTTGATAAAGAAATAAATTTCCTTCAGTAAGTCAATTGTAAAGGAATGAAAAGCAGATGAATCAGAAAGAGAGGTGAACTCTGACTGATTAGCACAACCCTATCCAAAGCAGAAAGGTGGAACTTTGAGGGTTTAATCTCATTGACAGGCAAACCACCATCATGAAAAACCTCTGGAATCAATCATAACTTTTTCTAGATACTTCACCTAATACCTCTTTCTTTTGTTCTCCTGCCTTTTTTGTTGAAATATCTATATAAAATGTAGTATCCCTTTCATATTAAGTTTACCTATATGTAAAACTAAAGCATTGTACTGATAAGAACACAGCCTTGGACAGTAGATTTATAAAGAAAAGCATATTTACAAATAAAATTCTGTATGTAGTAAAGAGAATGGTTAGGAGTCTTCAAGGTTCAGTACGCATGGGTGAGTGCTGAGTTGCTCCAGTTATGTCCAGCTCTTTGCGATCCAATGGAATATACCAGGCTCCTCTATCCATTGGATTCTCTAGGCAAGAATAACAGAATGGATTGCCATGACCTCATCCAGGCAGTCTTCCCAACCCAGGGATCGAACCAGCCTATCTTACATCCCTTGCATTGTCAGGTGGGTTCTTTACCACTAGGGCCACCTGGGAAGCCCCTAGGGTCAGTATACTTTGTTATTAAGCAGGACACGATGTGCACAAGTATCCCTTATATTATATTAATAACTTACACCCCATTACAAATGTTTGTTTGTTGCATGCAATTTCTGTATTATGAGAAAAGTATTTTTCAAAAGGTGTGTATAACTTGCTTTCTTAGAAGTCTTTTTGAGCAATGTGAAATTCCTTTTGTAATTTATGAAAGAAATTCTGCGTTAGAATAAAGCATTTACATGTTGAATTTCCTTTGGTCTTAGATATTTAATATTAGATAGGTGAAGACAATTAAATGAAACTTTTTCCCTCAATTTTTGTAGGATATCAGTTTTAGATCCAAATTTGGGGTCTTTCTCAAATAGAAAATTGTCCTTTCCTTTCTTATTGATGTAGTAATTTTAACATTATCACATTTAAATCTTAAGTCAGTACCTGTTTCTAGCATCCCATGTAGAAAAGGAAACATGGAGGACAAAACTAAAAGTAAAAACATTTTAAATTTACAACCTCTTTATTTTAGTGGCAAATTCTTTGTTACCTCATTCATTATTTAAGTAATATAAAGCATTAACATTTCATTGATTAAATGTTCTTTATAGTAATTTAAAGAATAACTTCATAGAGTCTTGTGGTATATATATTCTCTTTCGCAGTAAAAAAAAATGGCATTGAGCATAATTACATGAATTAATGACCTTGCATTAGTGTAGCTTTAAATCAAGCAGAGCCTGTAAATTATTTTAATTGTGGCATCCAGTTAAAATATTTTGGTCAATGAGCCTTTACAAATTGTATTAAAATGTGCAAAAATAATTTGGCTGTGATATATATCATGTTAACACACATTTATGATGACTGAGTTTAAAATACAATCTCCTCTTCAACCTTTTCTTCTAGAATTATACATTTATTTCATTTTGAATCTATGAAGACAACCTAAACTCAGACTCTCTTAGCACTGATGAAATTAAAACATTAGGAATTCTTCCTCAGAATGCTAACCAGTTCTCCAGTTACCAGGTCAAACTATGTTCTCTGCTCTTACTAGTTTGCTATTATTGAGTAAATTAGCACACTGAACAGCTTTAAAAAGCCCACACTCATTATCTCACAGTTACCTTGGGTCAGGATTCTAGTACATTTTAGATAATCCTCTATTCTGGATTTCACAACTTAAAAATTGAGAGGCTAATTGGGTAATCTTTCTTTCTAAAGCTTGGGAACATCATCCAGATTTTGCTCTTGTTGGCAGAATTCAATTCTCTCTAACTATAGAATCAAGGTCCCATTTTCTTGCTCTCTCTGCTGGCGGATGCTTTCAGCATATGGAAACCACTCATAGCCCCTTATCATGTGGCCCAGAACATGGCAGCTTCCTTCTACGAAACGGACAGAAAATCTCTCTCTAGAGACACCGAATACCGCAACTTAACATACCCACAGGAGTGACTACTCTCATATTTACTGGTCTAGTGTATGCTGCTGCTGCTAAGTCGCTTCAGTCGTGTCCGACTCTGTGCAACCCCATAGACGGCAGCCCACTAGGCTTCCCCGTCCCTGGAATTCTCCAGGCAAGAACACTGGAGTAGATTGCCATTTCCTTCTCCAATATAGTCAAAGGTAAACCCTGTATACCAGTGACAAGAATCCTGCAGTCCATCTTAGAATTCTTCCTACCGTACTCCCCCAATCACATGTGTCAACCACAAGCAGAAGATGTTCTCTCTGGTCCTGAGAAAATAATGTTTTTTCTCACCATCTGTAACCACTGAAATGGTTAGCATTTACCCTTGAATGAAATTAAGATTATCACTGTAAGAAGGAACAAAGGATTTGAATATATTCTGAGCGTGTCTAGTGTTGGAACCATTTCTGACATATTCAGCCACTGAATGTTAAGCCTGGACCATCTCCCGATACAGTGTTCTCTCCAGAGGAGGCACACACAATATCAAAAAGATGTGTGAATAATCACCTTTTTTGAATTACTAACCATGGAGCCACAACTCAAAGTAGATTTTAACTATAAAACTGCCCCATAGAAATGAAATTATCAACTGTATAAAACAATTTTTCATTTTACTACTCAATTCTGAATTTTCTTGCACACATGTCAATGGTGATAACTATTTAATAATAATGAAAAAATTTGAGAAATGCATTAAAAACTTTCACAGTGCAAAACATATGCCCAAAATGAAAAAGATGGTGCAGTAAATACACCAGATGACAGTCTAGTCATCTAGTCAGACTAGTCTAGATGCTAGTCTACTTAGCAGGTAGCCAGGGTCAAAATCAGAAAAATATGTCCATTAATTTGTCTTTTTACTTTAACATGCAATTCATTTGAAGATATTACAAATGTAACTGGATCTTGCCAAGGATACTTTTATCAAGTGTGATAAATTGTATTTGACCTCCTGGTACCACCCACTGAATACCTAACTTCATGTATTTCAATAACTTCCCTGATAACCAACCACCTGGGTAACATCTGCAGTCTCTCAAACTGTCACTTCGGGACATGAATTAGTGTTAGCATACACATAAATCATCGTAGCAAGTCAAGGGGAACTGAAGCAGAGACAGGCTGGCTTTAGAACAGTTATATCACTAAATAAACTCAAGAGATGCATTAATTCAATCAAAAGAAATAGATCCTACTTCTAACTTATTTAATTTTGACTTGATACACTTTGGTTAAATTCTACCAAAATTGTTTATTCCGAAAATTAAAATCATAGCTTTAAAAGGAAAGGATTAGCATCATAAACAAACCATGGTTTGTGATAATTAACTAAAGAACACTCAACAATGAGGAACTAGCATCTTGAAATACCGAATATTTGAAAAGTAAGAGTGATTATAATTATAGGCTGATGTGGTTGTATCCTTTTTTATGTGTAATCTTTTTAGCAAGTAGTTTCAAAGGGAATAGAAGCAGTGCTGAGAAGGAAATAGTGTCTTATTTATTTGGATCACTTAAAAAACTTGTCAAAATCATTTTGAAACATTTTATCCTTTTTTTTTTAAATTTTTTGAAACAAGTCCAGTTACTGTCTGTAAACAACAACCTTTACAAACTTCTTCAGAGAATCAGAGGTCAGTTTACAAACATAATAATAGACTATTATTTTCACAGCTTTAGTTTTCTAGTTTTTTAAAACACAACCTGTACTAAAATTTCATTTTCATCTAATTAAAATCCAACATATGCATCAACACATTAAAATGAGTAAAATAATTAGCTCTCACTTAATTTTATAATTTTATTTAAAAATATGTCATTGGTTCTAAAATGTTTTTGTTCTTTTAATTGGGTGCATTTAGTTTCAGGTGACTTTTTAAAAAATTCTTTTAAAACAATTGTTTCTATAAGGCAACATATCCTGCTTAATAAATCAAATAATGGAACATGTCATTCATTATGAGTTTTGATTAAGTTGGGAGTAAAGAGTGTCCATAGGTAAGATATATTATTAAATTTCATACAGGTAAGGTATTGTAAATAAGAAATAGGATAATAATAATGATAACTAGCTTTCAAAAATACTAGATTTATTAGGCAGACATGAGGAATTCCCAGATATATTTCTTCTCCCCTTTGATACCTCAATGAAGGTAAATATGGGTAAACGGTACAGATTCATAGATAAAAAGGGAAAGAAGAAGGAATGTCTACAGATGAAAAGGCAGAAAACAGACAATGGCAAAAAACTTAGCAGACACCTCTGCTCCACAATGTATGCAAAACCAATACAATATTGTAAAGTAATTGGCCTCCAATTAAAATAAATAAACCTAGATGTCCATCTGCAGACGAATGGATAAGAAAGCTGTGGTACATATACACAATGGAGTATTACTCAGCAATTAAAAAGAATACATTTGAATCAGTTCTAATGAGGTGGATGAAACTGGAGCCTATTATACAGAGTGAAGTAAGCCAGAAAGAAAAACACCAATACACTAACGCATATATATGGAATTTAGAAAAATGATAATGATAACCCTGTATACAAGACAGCAAAAGAGACACAGATGTATAGAACAGTGTTTTGGATTCTGTGGGAGAGGGCGAGGGTGGGATGATTTGGGAGAATGGCATTGAAACATGTATATTATCATATGTGAAACGAATCGCCAGTCCAGGTTCAATGCATGATACAGGATGCCCGGGGCTGGTGCACTGGGATGAACCAGAGGGATGGGATGGGGAGGGAGGTGGGAGGGGGGTTCAAGATGGGGAACACATGTACAGCCAGGGCAGATTCATGTCAGTATATGGCAAAACCAATACAATAATGTAAAGTAATTAGCCTCCAATTCAGTTCAGTTCAGTTCAGTTCAGTCGCTCAGTCGTGTCCGACTCTCCGCGACCCCATGAATCACAGCACGCCAGGCCTCCCTGTCCATCACCAACTCCCGGAGTACACTCAAACTCATGTCCACAGAGTCGGTGATGCCATCCAGCCATCTCATTCTCCGTCGTCCCCTTCTCCTCGCGCCCCCAACCTTTCCCAGCATCAGAGTCTTTTCCAGTGAGTCAACTCGTCGCACGAGGTGGCCAAAGTATTGCAGCTTCAGCTTTAGCATCAGTCCCTCCAATGAACATCCAGGATTGATCTCCTTCAGAATGGACTGGTTGGATCTCCTTGCAGTATAAGGGACTCTCAAGAGTCTTCTCCAACACCACAGTTCAAAAGCATCGATTCTTCGGCGATCAGGTTTCTTCACAGTCCAACTCTCACATCCATACATGACCACGGGAAAAACCATTGCCTTGACTAGATGGACCTTGGTTGTCAAAGTAATGTCTCTGCTTTTTAATATACTATCAAGGTTGGTCATAACTTTCCTTCCAAGGAGCAAGCGTCTTTTAATTTCATGGCTGCAATCAGCATCCGCAGTGATTTTGGAGCCCAAAAATATAAAGTCTGACACTGTTTCCACTGTTTTTCCATCTATTTCCCATGAAGTGATGGGACCAGATGCCATGATCTTTGTTTTCTGAATGTTGAGCTTCAAGCCAACCTTTTCACTCTCCTCTTTCACTTTCATCAAGTGGCTTTTGAGCCTCCAATTAAAATAAATTAATTTAAAAAAAAGAACATGCAGAGTCCAGGGTTGTCTCCAATGTCTGGAGAAGTTAGCAATGTGGAAGAGTCAAGTAAGGTCGTAAACAGGAGTGAGATGTGCAGAATATTTATGGAGAATCTATTTTGAGAACACAAAGTGCAGACACCTAGACAAAGACCTGAAAAAAGACATTTGTGAGGCTGCAGGTTAATGAGGAAGATATTATTGGTTGATATCAAGAAACCAGTGGAAAACATTGGTTTAGAAGCATATACATTCCAACACCAGCTTCTGTCATGTCATTACTGACATCTGAGTATCCTCTTCCCTAGTCAGTACTGCATGAAGCCATCAAAGGGACAAGCCCTACCCATATAAAATTCTCCCATTAGACACTGCCAGTGCTTTGCCCCTAATTCACACATTCATTCCTCCATTCATTCAATTAATAAATAAATGCATACACATCATGGTTCAGTAACTTCTAGGTGATCAAAGTATGTCAATAACTATGCCTGAGAAGATCTTAAGGAACTTACATCCTTTATGGAGAAGACTGGCAATAAAAATTAGGGATACAAATACAAAAATAACCTAAAAATAAGTGCTATGAATAAAGAAAGGGAAAAAAATGAAGTGGAGCAGTATTATAAGAAGTATTGGAAATACTGAGGAAAGCAGAATTAATTCTAACATTAATTAGAATGCCCAAGGGGAGTGTCATTGAGGAGATGAAAATCAAGCAATGATTTTAATGAGGTGAGGGAATTGGCCACATGGGTATTTCAGGGAAGAGAACCCCAGGCACACAGAATAAGAAGTGCAAAGGACACAGCATGAATACACACTTACTGCTCTTTTCAATGCATATATTAAATATATTTATTTTATTAAGTTGCTAAACCCATAACTCTGAGATCATAAAGTCTTAGAGAATAGAGGTCAAATGGACTGTATCATTAACATTCTAATAGCAAGTTCAACCTTTCACATGATGAGGCAAAAATGAATATTTGTGGCGGGTCAATGACCTTGAGTGTCTTTCTGGACTCCAAACTGTGCCAGGGTCGTCTAGAGGAAATCAGCCTGAAGATAACTATTAAAAGTTGTCAACCGAAAGAAGCCTTCCTGACAGAAGGGTAAGGGGAAAGGGAGAGACAGAGGTTCCAAGCCAGGTAGGTGTCTGGGGCCAACACTGAGAGAGGTGGGATTCAGGAACAGAGACCTGGGAATTAGATCAGCTGTCAGCCCAACAGATTGAAGGATCTTAGAAGGACAAGGCAAGGAAGCTCTGTGATAAGGGCATCATGATGCCACTGGTTTATTTACGGGTGGAAATGAGAAATAGGGGACTTCCTTGATAGCTCAGTTGGTGAAGAATCTGCCTGCAATGCAGGAGACCCTGCTTCGATTCCTAGGTTGAGGCTACCCACTCTAGTATTCTTGGGCTTCTGTTGTGGTTCAGTTGGTATTCAGTACTCCAGTATTTTGGCCTGGAGAATTCCATGGACTGTATAGTCCATGCAGTTGTGAAGAGTGGGACACGACTGAGAGACTTTCACTTTCATTTTCACTTTCAATGAGAAATTGGAGTGTAAGGGCATAAAAGGGATGAGTTTGCTTGTCTCAAAGACTACACATGTGGAGGGTGTGTTTCTTTCTGCTATTTCATCCCAGAACTCCTTGCTTTGAAGACTGATAGCCCTACTGTAATCTCTGCGAGTAACTGCTATTTTTTAAAAGGAGCAAGAAAGTCACTGTGACTGGAGGAGAATGGAGAGGGAAATAACTGAGTATCATAGAGAAAACAGGAACTAAATATTGTGGACAATTATCGAGAGTTTAAAATACTAAAAGATTACCAAAGAACAGGATAAAGCAGGAAAATACCCCATGCAAAAGTGAAACCCAGAAGACACAAATTAAAAACATAACAAAAAGGATGGAGAGATCATGGAAGAAATAGGAGAAATGTGCACAGTTCAGTTCAGTCTCTCAGTTGTGTCTGACTCTGCAACCCTATGGACTATAGCATGCCAGGCTTCCCTGTCCAGCACCAATTCCCAGAGCTTGCTCAAACTCATGTCCATCGAGCCGGTAATGCCATCCAACCATCTCATCCTCTGTCATCTCCTTTTCCACCTGCCTTCAGTCTTTCCCAGCATCAGGGTCTTTTCCAATGAGCTAGTTCTTTGCATCAGGTGGCCACATCAAAGCAAAACGAATTGATTTTCAGAGAAATGAAAATAAATTACATCCATAAAACAGGAAGAATAATTCACTAAAGAAGGAGAATCAGATTAAAATAAAGAGTTTTTAAAGTGAAAAATATGACATTACAAAGAACTTTAATCAAAAGTTTGGAAAATGACTTCAAGGACATTATACAGAATGCCAACTTAAAGTTAAAATTTAACAGTTTGAAGATTTAGAGGAACAATCTACAGCATCCCACATGCATAATATTTATTCCAGAAAGAGAATAAGATCAGAGTGGAGAAAATACATAAATAACAGAACAGCATTTTCTGGAAACAAAGTATGATTCAATAGCGTAAGGAGACACAAGAAGTGTTTAGAGCTATGATTTTTTTTTAAATCCACATCAAGGCTCATTTTCGTGTTTCAATTCACTCAGGAAAATCTGAACAGAGCTGAGAGGGGAAAAACACTTTATCTATAGAGGTGTGATAATACAATTGGAGCTGAATTTTCAACAACATTGCATTGCTGGATGATAGAAGATTGGACAAAACTTTTACAACTCGTACAGAAAATAATGTTTAGATAGAATTCCATTTCTAGCCAAATTAGTAACCAAGCATGAAAGACAATAAAACCTGGGGGGGGGGGATTCCTGTAAGGAATTATTTTCCTGTAACTCCTTTTGTAGGAAGTCTTTTTCAAGCAAAAGAGAAAATTAAACCCCTTCCGCCCCCCCCCCCAAAAAAAAAACTAATATGCAGAACAGGAATCAGGGACTCCAACCCATCAGAAGTCCTCAAAATACAGTTAAAACAAAACACAACCAAAACACCACATTCTTACAGTTTTACAATCTGTAGTCAAAAGTCCTAGTGAGTCCTATTGGACCTCTACTGTAAATTTTACAAGACTGAAAGCAAGGTGTTGGCAGGGCTTCATATCCTTCATAAAGAAGGCTGAGCGCCGAATTGATATTTTCAAATTGTGGTGTTGGAGAAGACTCTTGAGAGTCCCTTGGACAGCAAGAAGATCAAACTAGTCAATCCTAAAATAAATCAACCCTGAATATTCATTGGAAAGACTGATGCTGAAGCTGAAGCTCCAATACTTTGGCCACCTCATTTGAAGAGTTAAATCATTGGAAAGGGCCCTGATTCAGGGAAAGATTGAAGGCAAAAGGAGAAGGGAGCAGCAGAGGATAAGACGGTTAGATACCATCAGTGACTCAATGGATATGAATGTGAGCAAACTCGAAGCTAGTGGAGGACAGAGAAGCCTGGCATGCTATGTTCCATGGGGTCACAAAGAATTGGACACAACTTAGCAACTAAAAAGTAACAACAGCAATACAGCCTTCCAGAGGCTTTTGGGAAGCAACAGCTTCCAGGTTTATTCAGATTATTGGTGAAATGTAGTTCCCTAGTGAAAGTGAAGTTTGCTCAGTCGTGTCTGACTGTTTGCTACCCCAAGAACTATACAGTCCATGGAATTCTCCAGGCAAGAATACTGGAGTGGGTAGTCTTTCCCTTCTCCAGGGGATCTTTCCAACCCAGGGATCGAATCTAGGTCTCCCACACTGCAGGTGCATTCTTTACCAGCTTAGCCACAAAGGAAGCTCAAGAATACTGGAGTGAGTAACCTATCCTTTCTCCAGGGAATATTCCTGACCCAGGAATTGAACTGGGGTCACCTGCATTGCAGGTGGATTCTCTAAGACTTAGGAGTTCTCTAAGACTGAGGTATCTATTTTCTTGCTGACAGTGAGATATGGTGTTCATATCCTAGTGGCCTGTCTCCATTGGCATGTGGTATTACTACCACGATCTCCTCCGTCAACCTGCAGAAACTAATACGACTTCCTTAACTCATTTCCTATTGCTGCCATAGCAAACACCACACATTTAATGGCTTAAGAAAAACCCACTGACGTATAATTTTACATTTTTGTAGGTTAAAAGCCCAATGTGGATATCACTGGGCTAAAATCAAAATGTCAGCCAGGCTGCATCTCTGGAGTAGAATCTGTTCCCTTGTCTTTTTCAGCTTCCAGAGGCACCCTGCATTTCTTGGTTTGTGGTCCCCTTCCTCCTTTTTTGAACCAATCAGTGGCAAGTGGAGTTCAGCTCACATCACAGTTTACTTACTTATTCTTCTGATTCTCTTTTAGTATTAAGGATCTTGTGATGATATTGGCCCCGTGTAAGAAAATCAGAATAATATCTCTATTTTAAGATGAGCAAGATAGAAACCTACTTGAATTGCAACTTTTATCCCCCTTTCCCATGAACCTGTCATAATCACAAATTCTGCAGGATTCAGATACAGATGCTTTGGCGAGATCATTACCTTGTCTACTACAGTCCTCTTCAGTTTATCCCCTTTCCCTGGTTGGTTTCTTGTAATGAATGGAGCACACCCTGACCCATTCATTGGGATGAAGTACTTGTTGGACTTTGAAAGTCACACTCAGGACCTGAATTAATCATCTCTTCACCATCCTGGAGTCAGAGTTTTACCCTATTTATTTTACCACACCATGTCCTTATCAATTCCATGTTTAAATCTATTCTACACTCACCTTGAGAAAAGTGTCTTAAGCTTCCTATAATCTGCTAGCATTCCTTATTATACAATCAACATAAATTAGAATTCTTATAGTATGAACAAGTCCGGAATTCCAATGACTTAACACACTACAAGTTTATGTCTTCCTCATAAAAAGCTCTGAAGTTTCCAGTAACATTTTAGGTTCAAAGTCTTTTAAGTCAGAACTCAATTTTCCAGGCTAATGGAGGCCTACTCACTTGTAGCTTCACATTTTGGAACACATGCTTCCCCAGTGAACAGTCGGAAGAGAAAGCAGGAGGATCTCAAGATGTCCAGAAATTGCTTCAGCCCACATCTGATACCATTCACCCCGGCTCGCAATCCAGTGTCTAGAACTGAGCAATCCTTAATGTCAACAGTCAAAGCAAGAAATTTTAATGCTCCCAGATTCATGCAAAAACAGGAGATTGAAAAAATTACAGGCACTAGAATTTTCCACAGTGCTCATTCTTAGAGACTTGCATGACTTTTCCTAAGATCTATCACCATCAATGGGCTTCCCAGGTGTCACAGTGATGAAGAATCTGCCTACCAATGCAAGACACGCAAGAGATGCGGGTTTGATTCCTGGATCGGGAAGATCCCCTGGAGAGGAAATGGCAATCCACTCCAGTATTCTTGCCTAGAGAATTCCATAGACAGAGGAGCCTGACTGGTTACAGTCCACGGGGTCTAAAAGAGTCTGATAAGACTGAGCACTCAGGAGCATGCCTTACCATCACTGACGTCTACGCCCTGATTTTGAGTTGAAGCGCGCATTCTTAAGCTTGCATTTCTCTTACTGAATCTAATGAGTGAAAGTGAAAGTGTTAGTCACTCAGTTGCATCCCACTCTGCTCCCCCACTGACTGCAACCTGCCAGGTTCCTCAATCCATGGGATTTTCCAGACAGGCATACTGGAGTGGGTTGCCATTCCCTTTTCTAGGGGATCTTCCCAAGCCAGGGATTTAACCCCGGTCTCCTGCATTGCAGGGAAAATTCTTACTGTCTGAGCCACAATCTCTCACTGAATCTAGTAGTTTTCCAATTATCTTGATGCTGTCAGTCTCCCACTAATAGGGCAGTCCTAGTATCACACCTGCTAGTAAGAAAGTTTAACACTGCCTCCTCGTTCTGTTAAATATTTAGACTACAGGGTGGAGAATTCTATGTTATGCTGTGAGTTTTTATGCAAACTCTTCTGTATAATTTAGCCTCACATCATCCCACTGCTTAAAATCCCCCTCTACTTTTTATTCCCTAATAGAGATCCCAGTTGTTACCCATGAAATCTTGAAATACCCATATAAACATATTAACTGAAATCTTTCCCCTTCATTTTAATGCAACTTCAAGTGTTGATGTTAAGATACCCAATGCTATTCTGATTCATGATTGAATTAGTTTAAGCTAGTTATTACCACATACTTTACTTAAAATATATTTATTATTTGGGGTCAGGAGTCCAGGCATGGCCTAACTTGTCCTCTGCTCAGGGCCTCACAGGGATTCAATCAACAGGTTGATCTGGCTGAATTCTAAAGACTTGAATGGGGATGAGCACACTTGGATGCATATTGAAGTTGATGGTAGAATTCATTTCCTCATGGCTGTAGAACTCACAGCATTTGCCAGACCAACAGAGAAGAACATCTTTGAACTCAGGAAGGCCCATATCCCCTTTTGGATGAATTCCAACTGGTTGAGCAGACCTATCTCTTATTATTAACTTACAACTGATTGATTTGGGACTTGACATTTAGTACTTCTGCCATGATGTAACTTAAGCAGGAATGTGTTCTTCCCTGGTGGCTCAAACAGTAAAGTATCCACCCACAATGCAGGATATCTGGGTTTGATCCCTGGGTTGGAAAGATCCCCTGGAGAAAGGAATGGCAACCCACTCCAGCATTCTTACCTGGAGAATCCCAGGACAAAGGAACCTGGTGGACTACAGTCCATGAGGTCACAGAGTCGAACACAACTGAGCGATTAAGCATTCAAGCATGAATGTGATGGAGATCGTAAGATTTTGCCTACCATAAGATCCTGTTTTAGTCTTCCAACAGTGGAGGGTTTTTGGAATTTTTGTTCATCCCCACAAGTCTACAATTCCAGAATGCTGTGTAAGTTATTTATTACTGATTGTGTGATGTTTGTAGTGAGTTCTTTTAATCTATAAATTCCTTTCCTCACTTCTAAAAATTAGTTTTAATATCTTCTCTGATAATTTCTATGCTTCCATTTTTTAACTTTTTTAATTCCTGTACATCTTTTTTATCTTTTATCATCTGATATATTCTTATTTGTAATATATACACTATTTTAAAATTCCAACCACTTTATTTTCACCTGTTTTCTAGTATCTCTGTATTGTTGTCCTGATGAAATGCCAACTCACATGACTATGGAGATATTACTTGTGGGTATTTTATTCCAATCTATTCAAAAATTTTCTGAATTTCTCTTGGTTTGCAATCATTAGTTTTAGTCTCTGACTTTCATTTAGATATTTCTTCACATATTTGATTTTGTTTGACTGCCTTTAAATAATGAAGAGAGAAACACAAAATAATTGATTCAAAGTTCTATGTTTCACATGAAGCCTGTCTAATAATGGTCCTACCCATAAAAGGATGAGGCTTCCCTGGTGGCTCAGCAGTGAAGAATCTGCCTGCAGTGTGGGAAATACAGGAGACAAAGGTTCAAATCCTGTGAGGGGGGCATGACAACCCATTCCAGTATTCTTGCCTGGAGAATCTCATGGACAGAGAAGACAGGTTGGGTCAGTTCGTAGGGTCACAAAGAGTGGAACACCACAGAAGTGACTGAACTCTCTATAAAATGATAACTCTGTTATTGGGCTTTGCTCAGTTCAGTCGCTCAGTCGTGTCCCACTGTTTGCAACCCCATGAACTGCAGCATGCCAGGCCTCCATGTCCTTCACCAACTCCCAGAGTCCACCCACACCCATGTCCATTGAGTTGGTGATGCCATCCAACCATCTCATCCTGTTGTCCACTTCTCCTCCTGCCCTCAATCTTCCCCAGCATCGGGGTCTTTTCAAATGAGTCAACTCTTCACATCATGTGGCCAAAGTATTGCAGTTTCCAGCTTCAGCATCAGTCCTACCAATGAACACCCAGGGCTGATCTCCTTTAGGATGGACTGCTGCTGCTGCTGCTGCTAAGTCACTTCAGTCGTGTCTGACTCTGTGTGACCCCATAGACGGCCTCCCACCAGGCTCCCCCGTCCCTGGGATTCTCGAGGCAAGAACACTGGGAGTGGGCTGTCATTTCCTTCTCCAATGCATGAAAGTGAAAAGTGAAAGTGAAAAGTGAAAGTGAAGTCGCTCAGTCATGTCCAACTCTTAGCGACCTCATGGACTGCAGCCTACCAGGCTCCTCTGTCCATGGGATTTTTCCAGGCAAGAGTACTGGAGTTGGTGCCATTGCCTTCTCCATAGGATGGACTAGTTGGATCTTCTTGCAGTCCAAGGGACTCTCAAGAGTCTTCTCCAACACCACAGTTTGAAAGCATCAATTCTTCAGTGCTTAGTTTTCTTTATAGTCCAGCTCTCATATCCATACATGACCACTGGAAAAACCATAGCCTTGACTAGACAGACCTTTGTTGACAAAGTAATGTCTCTGCTTTTTGATATGCTGTCTAGGTTGGTCATAACTTTCCTTCCAAGGAGTAAGCATCTTTTAATTTCATTTCTGCAATCACCATCTGCAGTGATTTTGGAGCCCAGAAAAATAAAGTCTAACACTCTTTCCATTGTTTCACCATCTATTTCCCATGAAGTAATGGGACCGGATGCCATGATCTTAGTTTTCCGAATGTTGAGCCTTATGCCAACTTTTTCATTCTCCTATTTCACTTTCATCAAGAGGCTCTTTAGTTCTTCCCTGCTTTCTGCCATAAGGGTGGTGTCATCTGCAAATCTGAGGTTATTGATATTTCTCCCGGCAATCTTGATTCCAGCTTGTGCTTCCTCAAACCCAGCATTTCTCATGATGTACTCTGCATATAATTTAAATAAGCAGGGTGACAATATACAACCTTGACATACTCCTTTTCCTATTTGGAACCAGTATGTTGTTCCATGACCTGTTCTAACTGTTGTTTCTTGACCTGCATACAGGTTTCTCAAGAGGCAGGTCAAATATCGCGGCTTTGCTAGATACTATAATTGATGGGTTGGTCTAATTACACGAGTCCTTAAAAGCACAGAACTTTCTGGACTAGGACAAGTGATATGAACCAGTGATGTTGCTCAGTCACATCTGACTCTTTGCAACCCCATGGACCAGAGCCTGCCAGGCTCTTACATCCATGAAATTTTCTGGACAATAGTACTGGAGTGGATTGCCATTTCCTTCTCCAGGGGATCTTCCCGACTCAGGGATCAAACCCAGGTCTCCTGCATTACAGGCAGATGCTTACATGAAATAAGAAGTGAAATCAGTGAGATATCTCAAAATTAAATTAAAGCATGTAATCCAATTACACAGATTAATCCAATTACATGGAATATTGGATTACATGGTTTAATTTTTAAAATTCTCACTTATTTCAACTTTTGTTTCATCTCTCTTTCCCCCACCAAGAAAGTTCTGTGCTTTTAAAGACTCATGTGATTAGACTGTGGCTATCCATTATTGATCCATTATAATATCTCTCCCTACCCCCATTTTTTAAAGGCCCATGCCTTAATTTAATCCACAAAATCCATTTTAGCACTTAAGGTAGCATGTTCTCAGGTTCTAGGGATTTGGACCAGAGAATCTGGGGGGAGGCAATTATTCTACCTACCACAGAGATGTTCAATTTCCCCAGAAAGTAAACTTCTTATCTCCCACATGAGTTGAATAAGCCTGGCTGCCAATATTGGTGTTTTAGTGAGAAAAGTGTTTTAGAATTTTAATTAATCTTCTTGCTTTCAACTGAATATCTAAAACACATTCAATTTGCTTGCTATCTTGGAGTTCACACAATGTCTGATCCAATTCCTCTGACTTTCAGCTTTCCATGTTTTTGCAAGAGAGGTGCAGATATCTGGCATTTCAGACTAGGACTGGAGATTCCAAAGTCTAGCTGCTGCCTAGATAAACTTTCAACAGAGTCACCTGTTGTCAGACACCAGAGCATTTTGCTTCAGGTATATGTGGTATCCTAAATTCCCGAGTCTTTGCAGGACCTGATGATTTTACATACACATGAACACAAAATGAGTTTGCTCTGCTCTGCCAAATCACTGAACACTCATTTATCTTCTTTCAAGTTTCTAAACTTTGTTGCTATCACTTGTTTTCTGTTGTATCCTCTCCTATATATCGTGTCCTTATCAGTTAATGTAGTTTTATTTTACAGAACTTTTAAAAGGAGAGTTAGGAGAAAGTAGATGTAACTAAATGTATTCAGAGGCTAAATAAAAGATATTTGTTTCCAAATTATTTTGGCTTATTTTCATCAAATGATCTAGCTGATCTCAAAAATGTGATATTTGTCATGGCTCCAATTTCTTTTAAATTCCATAAGAATTATTTAACTAAGTTTTGCTTATAAGAATTTTAGTTTATGGAGAAGGAAATGGCAACCCACTCCGGTACTCTTGCCTGGAAAATCCCATGGATGGAGAACCCCAGTAGGATACAGTCCTTGGGGTCACAAAGAGTCAGACATGATTGAATGACTTCACTTTCACTTTTAATTTTCATGCATTGGAGAAAGAAATGGCAACCTACTCCAGTGTTCTTGCCTGGAGAATCCCAGGGACAGGGGAGCCTGGTGGGCTGCCAACTATGGGGTCACACAGAATTGGACATGACTGAAGCGATGCAGCAGCAGCAGCAGCAGCATTTTAGTTTACATTTCTCTTGAAAATGTGAGGACTGTGTAGGTGTGTGATTGCTGTATTTTTTTTCCAATTATGATGTAAGTTACAGAATAAAGGATACAGCATGAAGCTTATATAACGTGCCAGAATTTTACTTATGTGTACCCCTCCTTGTTTATTCATCATCCAGGAGAATAACCAAATCATTTCCAGTACCCCAGTAGACTCCTTCATGGTGCTCTGGAGCCCACATCATTCTGTATATAACCACTATTCTGATTCCTAGCACCATAGGTTAGTCGTGTCTATAACATTTTGCTATTTTTTCAACATTGTACTTATGTGATTTATGTTGTTATGAGTTGCTGTGGTTTGTCTTTCTATTGCTGTATCATATTATACTGTACAAAGTTACCATAGTATACTCACTTGCTGATGGACAGTTTGAGTTGATCCCAGTTTCTGGCTCTTAAACACAATGCTGCTGTGAACAATTTTGTCTGTATCTTTTGGTAGATATCAAAACTCATCTATATCTGGTCCCATCACTTCTTGGGAAATAGATGGGGAAACAGTGGAAACCGTGTCAGACTTTATTTTTTTGGGCTCCAAAATCACTGCAGATGCTGACTGCAGCCATGAAATTAAAAGACGCTTACTCCTTGGAAGGAAAGTTATGACCAACCTAGATAGCATATTAAAAAGCAGAGACATTACTTTGCCAACCAAGGTCAGTCTAGTCAAGACTATGGTTTTTCCCGTGGTCATGTATGGATGTGAGAGTTGGACTATAAAGAAAGCTGATCGCTGAAGAATTGATGCTTTTGAACTGGTGCTGGAGAAGACTCTTGAGAATCCCTTGGACTGCAAGGAGATCCAACCAGTCTATTCTAGAGGAGATCAATCCTGGGTGTTCATTGGAAGGACTGATGCTAAAGCTGAAACTCCAATACTTTGGCCACCTCATGCGACGAGTTGACTCACTGGGAAAGACTCTGATGCTGGGAGCGATTGGGGGTAGGTGGAGACGGGGATGACAGAGAATGAGGTGGCTGGATGGCATCACCGACTCGATGGACATGAGTTTGAGTGAACTCCGGGAGTTGGTGATGGACAGGGAGGCCTGGCGTGCTGTGATTCATGGGGTCGCTAAGAGTCAGACACGACTGAGCGACTGAGCTGAACTGATCTTGCTTGAAGAATTTCTGGTTCCTAAACCATAAATATGTTTAACTTTAGAAGACACTGCCAAAATGTGGTCCAAAATGCCTGTGCCAACTCACATTCCCAAGAAACTTAACAATTTCTGTTTGTTCAATATTCTGGTTAATGTCGATTACTATCAGACCTTTAATTGTAGATATTCTGATAAAGTATACTAGTATCTTATTGAGTTTTGACTTTGATTTTCAATCTGTGACTTTCCTTTTAATTTTCTCAATATTATCACTTAATGAGTAGTTCCTAATTTAATGAAGCCCAAGTTTTAACTTTTAAAAGTCTTTTGTTGCAAATTTTTAGAATTCTTTCAGTTCAGTTCAGTTCAGTCGCTCAGAATTCTTTGCCTATCCTCAAATTATGAAAATACTCACATGTTCTTATGTTAAAGCACTGTCACTTTAACCACAAGAAACTTGCCTCAGTATTCTCTCTGTGTATCTTTCTCCTTGGGCTCTTTCCCTAGTAACCTTAGAATATTTCTTCCCTAAATCCACTGGACTTCTTATTTTCTTTCTAGATTGATAGACAGCTTTCTTCATACCACAGATACTTTCTCATTCCTGTGATAGTATTGATTTTTCTCCTTACTTTCTTTTCACTCTCAACTCCCAACAATCACTTTAAACTTCTAGTTTACTTTTCCCTTTTTACATATTGAAGCTTGTGAATTTTCCCCACTCTATGTATAATTTAAGAGAAAATGGGAATATAGAGTAAACTCTCAAAATACATTTGAAGAGATTCTTTAAAAAATGAATATGATGGCATTGGAAATATCAGTTCTAAAGTCTATAAAACTTCATACCCATTTATTAGATTAGATAGGCAGCACTATTGCTTATTTCAATGCAGGATACTTCCCGTGGTAGAAAAACCTTTCACTGCAGAATTACTGTAATCTTCTCCAGAAAGCAAACTAAACTAAAAAAAATCTGAGTAAACATGTTCTTTTGGGGAACGATTATCCACTATTCTATAAGAGTAACAACATGATACTCTCTTTTTTTAATATAATGACACACAGTCAATAAGCACTCCTGTAGATATTTAACAGTCTCACTGAAGTCTGTGATGTTTCTATTACCTGTGTACAATGCTGCAAATCAATCTATTTCAACATCAAGGTGTTTTTTTTTTTTTTTCCCCTGGGAGTCAGAAAGGGCAGAATAGGAAGAGCAATACTGAAATAATTCAATAAAAGTGCAGACCACAGAGAGAGAAAGAACACAATTGAAGATGAGCAATGCACAGAACTCACTGCAAAACATATGCAAACCAATAACCAGACACTTCAGCTGCATTTAAAGCTGGCACTAGGTGCAGCCTTAACACAATGCTCCTCTCTGGAATAATCTGCTCTAACTGCACTATGCTTCTTAGCACCATAAGCAGCCCCAGCGGCATGTCCCTTTGCTTGCCGTGTCAGTTCACATACATCTGATGCCTAGACTCCAGCTACATAGAGAGAAGCTCTAAGCAGAGATCAGGCCATTATATAGAAGGAACACCTGCCTTATATTCTTTGGTCTTACAGGAGATGCCCTATCTGATCCTGTTTCCTTTCAGCTCTCCATTTGAATCTAGAATGGTCAAGACATTAATTCCTAACAAAGAGATCTGTGTGGCCAAAATTCTCCCCTTTCCTTTAACTGTAATCAGTAAAAGTTAATGATTATGTTTTGGGGAAATTTACAGGCCTTCTGTAATCATCTACTACCTCTTACTTTCCCAACTGCTTCTTATTAGAAAGAAAACCCTGGGAATGGGAAACAAATATTTCTTTTCCTTTCTTTTCAATTTTAATATAGTGAAAATCTCTGAAAAATTAAAGCTGAAAGTGTTAGTGGCTCAATCATATCCAACTCTTTGCGACCCGTGGACTGTGGCCCACTAGGCTCCTCTGCCCATGGAATTCTCCAGGCAAGAATACTAGAGTGGGTTGCCATTCTCTTCTCCAGGGGATCTTCCCAACTCAGAAATCAAACCAGGGTCTTCTGCATTGCAAGCAGATTCTTTACAATCTAAACCACTAGGGAAGCCCAGTTTGCTACAAATTCCATATTCTATTTCAGAAGTTTTGGAGTTTTTTCTTATTAATTTGGGTCAGATGGTTTTTGACTTTGACTCTGTGGGGGAAGTGACTCAGAAAGTCGGGAAGATATTGGGTAAGTGGCATTTTAATATTATGCCAGGATTCATGGCATTCAAAATGCCATACTTACTTCCTCCCTCTGGTTTATGATGATATATTGTCACATATATTTATTCCTGTAGGAGTCTAAGTTGCAGATAGTAGAACCAGTCTAACTATTCTAGCAGTTAGGAATTTATTAAGGATATGTCCACTACAAATTGGCACTTGCCAACTGCCTTGGTGAGGTTTGTATCCTGTGCCGCTGTAGCGGCTGAACTGCAACACCCCCTGAAGGGAGTTCAGGCTGGATATCAGGAATGATGCACTCTGTTCTCTAGGGAAACTGGCAGGACAGTTCTTCAGATATAAATTTTCAGGAACTGATTCTGTGCACCCAATTCTTGCATCTCCTCATATCTAGAAAAATGGTAAATGCCTTTATGCTGACATCTGCTCCTCATGACTAGCAGAAAAATTCTGTAAAGATAAGTGCTTGATTGCATCAAGTCTCCCTTCAGTAAAACCATGTAAACTGATTCCTTCCCCCCATCTCTTTGAAGCATTTCTCAGCCGTCTGAGGTGCTGTCTGCAGTGCTGCACTCCTTTGTCCCAAACAAAACTTAGCGTGCAACTCTCACATTGTGCATTTCTTAGTTGACAGATATTAGTTTTGCCACAGATTCACCAGAAGAGGAGAAAACTAGACTGGGATTCTACCTACTCAGAAACTATATATTCAGGAATGGAAATCAAGAAATGTTTATCAACAACCAAATGCATACATTCTTCTAATGGAAACACCACTGTACTTCACTTAATCACCTCAAACAATAGGTAACAGACCCAAGAATTCTGCTCCTGCTATCTCCACCCTTCCCCTCGTCCCTGCCTAAACAGATGCATACACTGTCATGCTTGCTAGCAGATAGCTGTAGTCAATAACCACTGACTTTGCGCATTTCCACTTTTAACTCTCATGAAGACACATTTGATTGGCAGATACAAAGTCACGCACCAAGGACTGATGTGATAGCAAGCCTAACAAAGGCAGTTTTTAGCTTTCAAGACTTTAACACAAGGAGACCTGAAAAAGGAATGTGAAAAGAACAGTGAGTCTGACTTCCACGGCAACCTGTAGTTTAGCTATTGTCATGGAAGGTTAGAGCTTCAAATGAATTTGGCTTGAATCTCCTATCCCACAACACAGAAAAATTCAATGGTTACTCAGTGTTTTGAGAATTCCTTTATTTTTACTTCCTGTTTCAATTAAATATCTCAGCTTTATTTCAACTTGTATCCTGAGAATTCCCCATTCTTTCAGCCGACCTAGAAAAGAATCAAAGCCTCAATCACTATGCATGCCACACGTTTGGATTGTACAGTTTCCTCTGGCATTTTGTTGTCTTGTAGGGAAGCAGTGCAATTAAACTAAATTTTACTTCAGCCATCTCTGCCATTATTAATTTCTTTAACCCAGTTCCTTCTTCCAGTAGATATCTGATGCACTATTGCTCCACCCAAATCATTTTGTCTCCTCTTCTCATTTAACCACAGCTTCAAAATTCCACTCATTTCTTACTTAATATTATTTACATTTACCTATCTCTCCTTGGATAACCATAGCTCATTCAAGATATACTCAGAAAAACTCACCTTTAAAGCAAGATCTGTTCTAAAACTAGAAAATGATTATGTATTCATATGTTAAAGCAATTCTATTCTTCATAATACTGACATATCTTATAATTTAAATAATTTAAGAATTCAATAATCACTTAGTGAAACTACAGTGGTTATTTAGAAAAAAAAAGCAAAATTTAATTTTTGCTTAAAAATCGCTTATAGCTTTTTAAGAGAGTTAAAATACATATGGGATTCCCAGACTCAGCAGCAGCAGCAGCAGGTAGCGCTAGTGGTAAAGAATTCACTTGCCAGTGCAAGAGATATAAGAGAGACTGGTTCAATCCCTGGGTTGAGAAGATCCCCAGGAGGAGGACATGGCAACCCACTCCAATATGCTTGCCTGGAGAATCTTCATGGACAGAAGAGCCTGTGGGCTACAGTCCAAAGAGTTGCAAAGAGTCAGACATGACTGAAGTGGCTTAGCATGCATGCAAAATACATTTGAGAAAAAGCAAAATATAGGAATAGATGGCATCACCGACTCTGTGGACATGAGTTTGAGTATACTCCGGGAATTGGTGATGGACAGGGAGGCCTGGCGTGCTGTGATTCATGGGGTCGCGGAGAGTCGGACACGACTGAGCGACTCAACTGAACTGAACTGAACTGAACAGTTAATATATATGCTATTAGAGTTTAATAAAATACAAATTCAAATATGAAAGTGAAAATGATGGTTTGTCAAAACCAAAGAAAATTATTTGCTTATTAACTTGACCTTTCATTATATAGATATTTTTGATAAGTTATCTAGTGAAGGAAATCTTTCTTCAAAGGTTAATATTTTTTATGCACAAATCACATTTTAAAGATAAAGGAGAATACTCAAAAAAATAAAATGGATATAATGAGAATGTCTGAGGAATAGTATGTAAACACATTATAAACACTTTGACGAATTCATTTTAAATAAACTAGTATGTAGTATTTAACAAACAAGTACTTGTCAAAATTCCAAAGGTTAAACATATTATGAAAAAATTGAATTCAATAGGTTACATTTCTATTTCTATGCATTTGCTGTAATTTCTAATTATTAATGTTAATTGGATTCAATATAGACTGTGATCAGGTACATAGCTATAGGTATGATCACTCACCTAGAGCCAGACATCCTGGAATGCGAAGTCAAGTGGGCCTTAGGAAGCATCACTTTGAACAAAGCTAGAGGAGGTGATGGAATCCCTGTTGAGCTATTTCAAATCCTAAAAGATGATGCTGAGAAAGTGCTACACTCAATATGTCAGCAAATTTGGAAAACTCAGCAGTGGCCACAAGACTGGAAAAGGTCAGTTTTCATTCCAATCCCAAAGAAAGGCAATGCACAATTGCATTAAACTCACATGCTAGAAAAGTAATGCTCAATGTTCTCCAAGCCATGCTTCAATAACACATGAACCGTGAACTTCCAGATGTTCAAGCTGGTTTTAGAAAAGGAAGAGGAACCAGATCAAATTGCCAACACCAGCTGAATCAGGAAAACAGCAAGAGAGTTCCAGAAAAACACCTACTTCTGCTTTATTGACTATGCCAAAGCCTTTGAGTGTGTGGTTCACAACAACCTGGAAAATTCTTCAAGAAATGGGAATACCAGACCACCTGACCTGCCTCTTGAGAAACCTGCATGCAGGTCAGGAAGCAACAGTTAGAACTGGAGATGGAACAACAGACTGGTTCCAAATCGGGAAAGGAGAACCTCAAGGCTGTATATTGTCACCCTGCTTATTTAACTTATACTCAGAGTACATCATGAGATATGCTGGGCTGGGTGAAGCACAAGCTGGAATCAAGATTGCCGGGAGAAATATCAATAACCTCAGATATGCAGATGATATCACCTTTATGGCAGAAAGTGAAGGGGAACTAAAGAGCCTCTTCATGAAAGTAAAAAAGGAGAGTGAAAAAGTAGCCTTAAAGCTCAACGTTCAGAAAAATAAGATCATGGCATCTGGTCTCATCAGTTCAGTTCAGTTAGTTCAGTCGCTCAGTCATGTCCGACTCTTTGTGACTCCATGAACCACAGCACGGCAGGCCTCTCTGTCCATCACTAACTTCCAGAGTCTACCCAAACCTATGTCCATTGAGTTGGTGATGTCATCCAACCATCTCATCCTCTGTTATCCTCTTCTCCTCCTGCCCTCCATCTTTTCCAGCATGAGGGTCTTTTCAAATGAGTCAACTCTTCGCATCAGGTGGCCAAAGTATTAGAGTTTCAGCTTCAACATCAGTCCTTCCAATGAACACCCAGGACTGATCTCCTTTAGTATGGACAGGTTGGCTCTCCTTGCAGTCCAAGGGACTCTCAAGTCTTCTCCAACACCAGTTTGAAAGCATCAGTTCTTCAGTGTTCAGCTTTCTTTATAGTCCAACTCTCACATCCGTACATGAAAACTGGAAAAACCATACCTTTGACTAGACAGAACTTTGTGGACAAAGTAATGTCTCTGCTTTTTAATATGCTATCTAGGTTGGTCATAACTTTCCTTCCAAGGTGTAAGCGTCTTTTAATTTCATGGCTGCAATCAGCATCTGCAGTGATTTTGGTGCACAAAAATATGAAATCTGCCAGTTTCCACTGTTTCCCCCTTAATTTGCCATAAGTGATGGGACCAGAATCCATGATCTTAGTTTTCTGAATATAGAGCTTTAAGCCAACTTTTTCACTCTCCTTTTTCACATTCATCAAGGGGCACTTTAGCTCCTCTTCACTTTCTGCCATAAGGGTGGTGTCGTCCACATACCTGAGGTTATTGATATTTCTCTTGGCAATCTTGATTCCAACTTGTGTTTCCTCCACCCCAGCATTTCTCATGATGTATTCTGCATATTAGTTAAATAAGCAGGGTGACAATATACAGCCTTGATGTACTTCTTTCCTATTTGGAACGAGTCTGTTGTTTCATGACCAGTTCTAACTGTTGTTTCCTGACCTGCATACAGGTTTCTCAAGAGGCAGGTCGGGTGTTCTGGTATTCCCATTTCCTTCAGAATTTTCCACAGTTTATTGTGATCCACACAGTCAAAGGCTTTGGCATAGTCAATAAAGGAGATATAGATATTTTTCTGAAACTCTTTTGCTTTTTTGATGATCCAGCAGATGTTGGCATTTTGATCTCTGGTTCCTCTGCCTTTGTAAAACCACCTTGAACATCTGGAAGTTCACGTTTCACGTATTGCTGAAGTCTGGCTTGGAGAATTTTGAGCATTATTTTACTAGCGTGTGAGATGAGTGCAGTTGTGTGGTAGTTTGAGCATTCTTTGGCATTGCCTTTCTTTGGGATTGGAGTGAAAACTGACCTTTTCCAGTCTTGTGGCCACTGCTGAGTTTTCCAAATTTGCTGACATATTGAGTGTAGCACTTTCTCAACATCATCTTTTAGGATTTGAAATGGTTCAACAGGGATTCCATCACCTCCACTAGCTTTGTTTGAAGTGATGCTTCCTAAGGCCCACTTGACTTCACGTTCCAGGATGTCTGGCTTTAAGTGAGTCTGAGTGATCACACCATCGTGATTAGCTGGATTGTGAAGATCTTTTTTGTACAGTTGTCCTGTGTATTTTTGCACCTCTTCTTAATATCTTCTGCTTCTGTTAGGTCCATACCATTTTTGTCCTTTATTGAGCCCATCTTTGCATGAAAAGTTCCCTTGGTATCTGTAATTTTCTTGAAGAGATCGTTAGTCTTTCCCATTCTATTGTTTTCCTCTATTTCTTTGCATTTCTCACTGAGGAAGTTTTTCTTATCTCCCATTGCTATTGTTTGGAACTCTGTATTCAAATAAGTATATCTCTGCTTCTCTCCTTTGTTTTTTATTTCTTTTTCACAGGTATTTGTAAGGCCTCCTCAGACAGCCATTTTGCTTTTTTGCATTTCTTTTTCTTGGTGATGGTCTTGATTCCTGTCTCCTGTACAATGTCATGAACCACCTTCCATAGTTCGTCAGGCACTCTATCAGATCTATCCCTTTAAACCTATTTCTCACCTCCACTGTGTAGTTCATGATCTGAGCCACAGTCAGCTCCTGGTCTTGTTTTTGCTGACTGTATAGAGCTTCTCCATCTTTGGCCGCAAAAAATATAATCAATCTGATTTTGGTGTTGACCATCTGGTGATGTACATGTGTACAGTCTTCTCTTGTGTTGTTGGAAGAGGGATTTTGCAATGAGGAGTGTGTTCTCTTGGCTGAACTCTAATAGCCTTTGCCCTGCTTCATTCTGTACTCCAAGGCCAAATTTGCCTGTTTCTCCAGGTTTTCCTTGACTTCCTACTTTTGCATTCCAGTCCCCTATAATGAAACCTTTTGGGGTGTTAGTTCTAGAAGACCTTTTAGGTCTTCATAGAACCTTTCAACTTCTGCTTCATCGTTACTTGACAGGGCATAGACTTGGATTACCATGATATTGAATGGTTTTCCTTGGAAACGAATGGCAAATAGATGGGGAAACAGTGGAAACAGTGACAGACTTTATATTTTGGGCTCCAAAATCACTGCAGATGTTGACTGCAGCCATGAAGTTAAAAGATGCTTACTCCTTGGAAGAAAAGTTATGACCAACCTAACAGCATATTGAAAAGCAGAGACATTACTTTGCCAACAAAGTCCGTCTAGTCAAAGCTATGTTTTTTCCAGTAGTCATGAATGGATGTCACAGTTGAACTATAAAGAAAGCTGAGTGCCGAAGAATTGATGCTTTTAAATGCGGTGTTGGAGAATTCTCTTGAGAGTTCCTTGGACTGCAAGGAGATCCAACTAGTCCATCCTAAAGGAAATAAGTCCTGGGTGTTCCTTGGGAAGACTGATACTGAAGGTGAAACTCCATTATTTTGGCCACCTGATGTGAAGAACTGACTCATTTGAAAAGATCCTGATACTGGGAAAGACTGAAGGCAGGAGGAGAAGCAGAGAGAGGATGAGATGGTTGGATGGCATCACCGACTCATTGGACATTAGTTTGAGTAAAGTCTGGGAGTTGGTGATGACAGGGAGGCCTGGTGTGCTGTAGTCCATGGGGTTGCAAGAAGTTGGACTTGACTGAGCGACTGTACTGTACTGAACTGATAAACTGTGAATCCTTTCAATGTTCTAATAGACTGTTTAAAAAGTTCATTTATGTATACAGAATTCTGTTTATCTCTTATATGGAAACGATTATCTCATTTTCATATTATAATATTTGCAGTATAAGTTCTACAACATTTTTTATTTCATCTTTGCTTTCTCTATTGTGTCTGGCATTGAGTTTTGCATGTAGAATTACTCAATATACAGTTATTCATATACTAGTAAACACATGAGAGGAAATAACCAGTGGCTGAAAAACAAAGAATCAAAGAGTCGATGTCTTTATATACGCTTCATTCAGTATTTGTCTCCATTATTGTAAGTGATCCAAATGCACCACTTTATAAACTTAAAATTGGTCTTTTTAGAGCAGCAGTGAATGCCTGCTACTTTTTTCACTGTGGTTTCTTCAGATCTCTAATTTCTGGATTTCTCATGTCAATCCTTCTCAGTGTTGTTCAATGGCTTATCTCTATACTTTGCTTTTCAAATGTCAGGTTTCTCCATGTTCCTGCCTTTGATCCTTTTTGTCTTGTTATTCTAAGTGTTCTTTCTTGATTCTTCAGAATAAGATAAATGATTATCTGTATCTTTTGTTTAAATGACTCTCCAAGATATCAAAAACCCAACTATTAAACTCTTACTGGACTCTGCACCTATACATCCACCACAAATACCAACATCATCATTTTCAAAACTAAAATGTTCCTTTCTGCCCCCTTTCTCACTTAACATCAAAATAGACTCATTGTCTTGATTCTTAACCAATATTCAAAATTCATAAAGCCCTGAATGTTTTATCACCTAAAAACTGCTCAAATTTTCCCCTCATCTCTATTCTCATAGTTAGTGCCTTTATAAAATTTCCCCTTATCTTGTTGCCATTGAAAATTCTTTCTAAAACATCATTATTATTAGTGTTAATATATTATTTTTTCTAAAACATCATTCATCACACGTACTTCATTGTATACAGATTGTTTTTATGTATGATGATATTTTCATGGTTTTGTTTCTTTTAAGTTTTTATAAGATTATAGGAAATAAGTACAATATCAGAAATAAAATGTACCTTGACCTCAAAGTTTTCCTTCCTTCTGAGTAATTCTCAGCTTAGAAGCAAAAGCAGTGCTTATCAACACTTCCAACCTTTATAACCATCTCTTTATGGTCATTTTAGCACACTATTTTCTATTTCTAAAAACATGGGAACCTTAAACTAAGCTCCTATATTCTCTCCATTTTAATTTTCATTAATCTTTTTCTTCTTTCTTTTTCTGGTATCGTCTGACATATAACTTTTCATACTGTTAGGTTTTCTATTTCCATGATTCTTTATGCTATGCATACAATTTTATTGAAGAACTTAGATTAATATCTATACTTATATACATTTTATATACTTACAAGTATTAGGGCTTCCCTGGTAGCTCAGCTGGTAAAGAACCTGTCTGCAGTTCAGGAGATCCTGGTTTGATTTCTGGGCTAGGAAGATCCATTGGAGAAGGGAATGGCTACCCACTCCAGTATTCTTGGTTTTCCCTGGTGACTCAGCTCATATAGAATCTGCCCGCAATATGGGAGATCTGGGTTTGATGCTTGGGTTGGGAAGATCCTCTGAGAAGGGAACAGCTACCCACTCCAGTATGCTGGCCTGGAGAGTTCCATAGACTCAATAGTCCATGGGGTTTCAAAGAATCAGACACAACTGAGTGACTTTCACTTTCATCTTTTCATTAAATCAGTCAAATGGTAGACAGAAGAAATCTATCTTTATTGAAATCCTCAGCTTCTAATAGGTTATTTGGAGCCATAAAGTGTTTATTATTAATTTTGAAATAAATAAATTCAGCAGCATTTTTGACAGTACTTTGACTGTACTTCGACAGTAGTAAGTCTCTCGGGAAAGCTGTTGGCCTCTACATTCCCATTTTATTCATGACCTTGACAAATTAAGTATCTCTCTGTCACTTGCTTTCTCAAGGTTTCTCTTTCAACCAGCCCTCGATCTTTTGTACAGAAATATACTCTACAACCAACTACTGAGACAACTCAAACTCGGCAAGATATTATGGACTTTTCTTCCTCCCTCCCTGCTTCTCATCCATTTTCCCCCATTCTTGCCAAATTTCTTCTAAAAGAGACCAAAGTTTTCCTTTCTAATAATCCTTTCAGTCTCTCAGATATCCAAGCTGCAGAGCACAGCACAGCAAATCCATGCAATCTTAAAGATTGGTGCCAGTAGAAATGCATGACTTGTTGGCTCTGCTGGGTCCTCAGGGCAGCTCAGCCATGCCTCTTCTACTTAATAAGGTCTCCGTTGTCCTTTGGCTCAGCAGTTATCATTCACACCTTGCTCCTAACCCTCCTCCTAATGCCTCCCACAGTCTTCTTACTCTGAGTGCATGACTCCAGTGGTTATTCCACCTGAAAACAGCTTTCTATCCTTCATATACATCCCTTTGATCATCTTGTTTGAATTTCATTTCTTTTGCCTCCTTCATCTATTCCGATTATATGAACCACAAGTCAGTATCCTGATAATCATTTTCTTTTTTTTTTTTTTTTGCTGCACAGTACAGCTTACAAGATCTTAGTTCCCTAACCAGGGATTGAATCCAGGCCTTTAACAATAAAAACTCAGAGTCCTAATGACTGGACTGTCAGGGAAATTCTCTATTTTATTTTATAATACTGCTGCTTTCTAAAAATTCAGCACTGTTTAGAATATGGTCTTTGAGATTCAACAGACACTAATTGCATTTCAGTGGGCAAGCTACTTACCCTGTTCAACCATTACTTTCTTTATATATAAGATGATATCTTCAGTACTTTGGCCACCTAATGCAAAGAACCAAGTCATTGGAAAAGACCCTGATGCTGGGAAAGATTGAAGACAAAAGGAGAGGAGGGCAGCAGAGGATGAAATGGGTGGATAGTATCACTGACTCAGTGGACATGAACTTGGGCAAACTCAGGGAGATAGTGAGGGACAGGGAGACCTGGCATGTTGCAGTGCATGGAGTCACAAAGAGTTGGACAGGACTTATTGACTGAACAAAAACAACCATTCCACAGAGTTTTAAATGAGATAATATTTGCAGAATTATTAGCTCAGAATTTGTTTTGAATTGAGTACCAATATATGTCAGGTACATTCTAAAATATGTGAAGGAAAGAGTATTGGAAAAATTAAATTATTTTCATTGGACTTTACATTGTTGTAGGAAATTGTACATAGCAATTATAATTAGGGCTTCTCTGATGGCTCAGTCAGTAAAGAATCCCATGTTTGATCCCAGGGCCAGGGAAGATATTCTGGAGAAGGAAATGGAAACCCACTCTGGTATTCTTGCCTGGAGAATTCCATGGACAGAGGAGCCTGATGGGTCGCATGGGGACCCACAGTCCATGGGGTCGCAAAGAGTCGTACACAAGTGAGCCACTAACACACACACACATATAATTAAGGAAGGATGACTTCTATAACAGAAACAAAAATGATAGAAAATGTGTGCCATTTATAATTCACCTTTTCTTTTAGTCACCCACATAGCTGAGTGTTTAAAATCTTCCTAAGCTGCACCTCTCCTCAGTAGGTTACTATATCATGTAGAGACCCTATTTTAGAATGTTTCAGTATTACTTCATTCTGCCCATTTCCACCATGAGCAAACCAGATCTCTCCTTAGTACTCCTGAAGGAGACCCGGGCAACAGGGCATCCTGCAACCTCCTGTAAGACCGAGGTTCTGAAACCTAATAGGTCTGGGAGTCCTTCCTAGAATAGGTTCCCCCACCTCTGTTATTTGCCTGCCTTCTATCTGTAGGAAAATCTTAGTCATATAATAAATTTAATCAGAGAAGTGAGAAACCGCAGAAAGAAAGGATAACAATCAAGCAAAACAAAGTAATACATTAGTCATTAAACAAAGTCAAGGACCTTTAGTTCTTCCTCAAGGGCTATAGGCAATATTCTGAGTCAAGTCCTCCGAGCTGTTTTGCAATTATTGAAACCCACACCAGGTGGAAAAAGTTAACTGTATGCTGCCCACACTGACCAACACACACACACACACACACACACACACACACACACACACACACACACACACACACACACACACACACACACACACACACACACACACACACACACACACACACACACACACACACACACACACACACACACACACCAGGTGGAAAAAGTTAACTGTATGCTGCCCACACTGACCAACACACACACACACACACACACACACACACACACACACACACACACACACCAGGTGGAAAAAGTTAACTGTATGCTGCCCACACTGACCAACACACACACACACACACACACACACACACACACACACACACACACACACACACACACACACACCAGGTGGAAAAAGTTAACTGTATGCTGCCCACACTGACCAACACACACACACACACACACACACACACACACACACACACACACACACCAGGTGGAAAAAGTTAACTGTATGCTGCCCACACTGACCAACACACACACACACACACACACACACACACACACACACACACACACACCAGGTGGAAAAAGTTAACTGTATGCTGCCCACACTGACCAACACACACACACACACACACACACACACACACACACACACACCAGGTGGAAAAAGTTAACTGTATGCTGCCCACACTGACCAACACACACACACACACACACACACACACACACACACCAGGTGGAAAAAGTTAACTGTATGCTGCCCACACTGACCAACACACACACACACACACACACACACACACACACACACACACACACACACCAGGTGGAAAAAGTTAACTGTATGCTGCCCACACTGACCAACTCACACACACACACACACACACACACACACACACACACACACACACCAGGTGGAAAAAGTTAACACGCTGCCCACACTGACCGACTCTCACACACACACACACACACAAACTACCCACAAGCACGGAGACGGTGAACCACCTGGAGCCACAATGTTGATGATGCTGATTCTCAGTTACCTCACCGCCAATCAGAAGAATGTTCACGAACTGAAATCACCCTGCCTGAAACACTATGAGACTTGTCACTGCTCCCTCCAGGGTGTGACACAGTTTTGAGGGCATTATCCCACTGTGGCTCCCTCTGCCTGTCAAAGCAGGAAAGCTGTTTCTTTCTGCTGCTACTACTGCTAACTCACTTCAGTCGTGTCCGACTCTGTGCGACCCAATAGACGGAAGCCCACCAGGCTCCCCCGTCCCTGGGATTCTCCAGGCAAGAACACCAGAGTGGGTTGCCATTTCCTTCTCCAATGTGTGAAAGTGAAAAGTGAAAGTGAAGTCGCTCAGTCGTGTCCCACCCTTAGCGACCCCACGGACTACAGCCAACCAGGCTCCTCCATCCATGGGATTTTCTAGGCAATAGTACTAGAGTGGCTTGCCATTGCCTTCTCCGTGTTTCTTTCTACTTAACCCAAAACTCGGAGAGTTAACCCGGCACAGCTGCTGCTGCTACTGCTAAGTCACTTCAGTTGTGTCTGACTCTCTGTGATCCCATAGAGGGAAGCCCACCAGGCTACCCCCATCCCTGGGATTCTCCAGGCAAGAACACTGGAGTGGGTTACCATTTCCTTCTCCAATGCATGAAAGTGAAAAGTGAAAGTGAAGTCGCTCAGTCGTGTCTGACTCTTAGAGACCCCATGGACGGCAGCCTACCAGGCTCCTCCATTCATGGGATTTTCCAGGCAAGAGTACTGGAGTGGGGTGCCATTGCTTTCCCCAACCCGGCACAGACAGAGGTCAATTTGGCAACAGTTCCCAAAAGCACAGTTGAAATGTTATTGGTTTTCTGTGAAAAAATAAAGAAAGAAATTGAAAGGCTCCCAATTATCCAGTTGCTTATTCTCAGCCTAACATTCAAGATCCTTCACATTGCCTGCTTCTAGAGTATTCATACCATCTCCAGTTTGTCCTCCAGCCAGCTTCCCACTGAGCTCTCCCCCTGCCCCATCTCCTGCTTCCTTTGACCCCAAAGTTTCGCTTCTCTCTCTCCCCTCTGTTGCTCCTTTCCTTCTGCCAGTAGATCTTTTTTATTCCCTTTAATAAGATCATTGCAAATGGCATGGTTTTTACAGAGTCTGTTTTTCTAGAGGAGGAATGATCTTGCTTTTGAATACCTTGCCCTTTGAACTACTGCTAATGAAGGCAAGAATCGAATGCTCTCCCTTCGTATGTTGCTTACCTGAGGATTCCTTAGCTACTCACCAGCATGTACACTCCTAGAAGATTGACTTGTCCTACTACAGGGCGCTGAAAACACCAAGAATACAAAGAAGCTTGTTCTCTCCTTTACTTAATTACTTTTCTATTACCGAAAGTACAAGGCCTGATACAAAGAGTTGCTCAATAAACATTTGCTGAACTGAGTCAATTATATAGAGGAAGTTTGCCTCTAATGAGTGTTACAACACTTTATAATTTGAACTTTGAGTGTGACTCCATGACCATACATCTCTTATGGTCTTTTTGGTCTTCATTTACAAGGTATCTTAGCACATATTCCAAACTTGTATTCATGTTACATAATGTTGAAAGTTGTAGCTACAAGGGCTCCGACCTCAATTTAATTCCAGCTGAGAATTGTGGTGTAGTTAAGCATTCCTATACAATTTAATGAAAGCCATAATGTATTATTACCAAGAAAAAGTAACTAAAAGGTTGGTTGACCAAGCAGTGTGAAACTGAGATAAGCAACCACTTCCTAATTAGAAATGAAAAGAGTCTGCATTTCTAGGGTTTGCCTAAGTGTTGGAGGAGGTCATCGAGAGAAAGTGACTGCAGGCTGAACCGGAGAACTGGACCCCAGAAAAACAGAGGTTTATCACTCCTCCCCGTCCTGGGAATGTACATTCTGCCTGCCATTCCCACAGTGGGAGCCACATTCAAGGACACAACCTTGAGAGAGAAATGTGTTGCTGAGACGAGGTGGATGGTGTACATGAACCCAGTTCAGGGCTCTATATAAATTCTTAATCGTCTGGCAGGCAGATGCAGAGATCCATGCATCCTGGGGCTGCCCACCCAAGCCTGGCAGGTGAGTCTCCTGTTTATTAAACCTGCCCCCCACCCAACCCAAGTGGCTGCCTCTTTCCTAGGTCTCTCCCTGTCTTCTGTGTGCTGGGGCCAGTTTACAAACCAAGACCAAATTGACCCCAAATGTTCTTTTATTTTTATGGCTTTTATTCGCCTTGGAAGTATCTGGGGAATAAAAAGCCAGTCTGGTCTTAAGTGGCTCACTTTGTGCTTCTTTATCACGGTCAGTTACAGGAGATGAGCAGTGAATGTGTCACTTTAAGAAGAAAATCTTCTTAACCTTGAAGGGATGAATCAGGTGTGAAATGTTCTGTTTGATACATTTGGAGGGATGCTTTCCTAGATTTATGCTATAAAATTGAAAAACATTTTACACGCTGAGGTCTGACTTGGGCTCTAGTTCAATAAAATCTACAAACACTGCATCTCTTTCCTTTTGAGAAAAACACGACAGTTCACTATTTCCCTAGAATTAAATGAATAACTTTTAACATCCATCAAAATAATGAGGTATTCTTTAATTGATCCAAGCCATACAGGTTCTTGAAGGCACTGTTGTTTTCAGGGGAAAATAAAACAGAAACAAAAAAACTGTCCATGTGTGTAATTTTGTTCCTATATTTTTCTCATATATTTGAATGAGAAAGCTTTTTTAAAAAAATCGCATATGCAATATTATAATTCCTAAATGATGATGGATAGCAGGTATGTAATTATAAATTAGTATCAGATGAAAAAGAAGAGGTACATTTTTTAAATGCAGAAATCTGCAGTCATAGGAAGCTTACTCTGAGCCTCTGCTCTCTCTAGCCCTATCTCTAACGGGAGATGCAATAATGAAAAAATATTTGGCTAAACTGCTGGCAAAACTCTTCCTGTTTGTACCACACTTGGAAACAGACTCTTGGGACTAGCAGTGGAATCCTTCCTATTGATTGGCTGGTTAAATAGAGGGCTATTAGCTTCAGACAGGCTAGATTGATTATACAGCAGCAGCGAGAGCTGAGACTCGGAGCTAAGTGAGCCTCAGGGTGAAGAGGAGAGAGGGGGACGCAGGGTGCGGGGGTGGGAGGGAGGCAGGCGCGTTCCAGCGCATCCCTGTGTCACTGCCGTGCCCAGCGCCTTGCTCCGCAGCTTCCTCAGTCAACAACTTACTGAGGCGCCTTTTCTTTCACAAGAGGATGTCAGCTCCGAGCCCCTGCAAGAAATGAAAGACTTCACCTTGGAATAGCTCATCCACTCCTGCTTCATTAACGAGGATTTTGAAAAGAAAACCCCAATCAAGTTCCCTTCCCAGCCCCACTTTGTTCCCGAATTGAATAGAAACCGCGTCCGGCTCCTGGTAAGAAAATTAAATTTTTCTCTCCGGATTTCTTTCGGAGTCCACAGTAAAATACAGCAGAGCTTTGAGTGCTTTAAAAATTGAGTTTGCGGTGATGTATTAAAGTTAATACAGTACACAGGCATGTGCATTTAGGAATGTGTTAATGCATATTTGTATGAATATATTTACTATTTTATCTCCAGGGATATGTAAGTTTCTTTTTCTGTTTTATAAAGCCACTAGATCATAAGTTTATGAGTAGGTAATCTGTGTGAAGAGAAATAAGCAAAGTTCACACTAAAAAAAGAGTATTTTTGGTGACAGCCCTGAAATACGTACACATATATGGCTCTTAGCTGTTAAGCAACTTTGAGAAATAATAGCCAAGCAGGAAAGGACCATTGCTGCATTAAATGTCTATTATATTTCATGCATAGAAGCTACCGTATGCTTTTCAGTGATTGTCAGTGGTGATTTTTCCCCTTAAATCTGTCTTTTGATTGCAGTCTTAATTCTTCAACATAAATATGATGCGTCTTAAATGATTTGACATTAGACTGCCATCATATTATAGCTTTAAGTTATTGACAGCTAGAATTTGGTCTTAAGAAAGTACTGAGCTCAGGCAGGGAAATGTGAGTCTGGAGATGTTCAGCTAGTACTAGAGCTGCAGTTCCCTCAGTTAATTTCAGTGTCAGTGAAGGTAAGCGCTGGTAAAGTGTCTGTGAATATATGGGAACTTTGCACATATTAAATTCTCTTCTGGGAACAGGGATTTTTTTCATGTTTCTGCTGAAAGTGATGGGATGGAATAGGGAGAGTGGGTTGGGGCAATGCAGTACTGATATGGTTGGTTAACCTTAGGTTTATAGGTCGCAAATGTCAAGTGCTAATGAGACAGCAATGTGACATCAGACATAAAGGATTTATTTCATCCTTGCTAGGACTAAAATGGTTTGTGAGATTTTTTTTGATGGCAATTTATTTGGTCTGGATCAATGAAGTGAGATATTGTGTCCTAAGAGCTATTTTGATTGTCACTTTCAAGTAAAGTTCCCTGAGTCACTCCTCTAATCAAAACCAAGCTTCCGTCTGTGATAAGTCCACAAAACTTTTAAATATGTTATACAGTGTTTCACATGAGAAGGTGATGGCCTCAACCTTGGCAGACAATGTAGCTGAACTTCTTCGTTACATTCTCTGAATGGCAGTATTTGTGTATGTTTCAGCCTTATTTGTGTTTAAACATAACTAAATACTTGGAAAGCACAACTTTTTATGATATATATTTTGTTTTCCAAATGTGAAATAATATTTTCATGTTTTGTAAGTAAATATTATATCTACCTAGATATTTCTATTTATAATAGCCATATCAGAAGAGAATGATTGTATCATTAATGTGGACTTTTTAAAGTGCATTTTGACTAAAGGAATAGAAATATGTATTGGAGAATACTGAATTTTTTTACTTTGAATTGAGTCATTTAAAAAAACACATCTTTTTGGGCATCATATTTGAGAAACTATGTATATATTAGCACTATTGTATCAAATCCACATATAGCATTTATGTTAAATCAGTTATAATTTTGTTTAATTATGCTAACTTTTTGTTCAAATACAAAATAGTGTTTTAATCCTTTCATTTTATTGTTTTTTCAAATAATGTAACACATTTCAACAAAGGATATACTTAAGATTTAGGGACTTAGTCTTGTAGTTTCTATATTTAATACACAAAATTATTTAAAATTCCGTAACTTTGTTGCAACAGTATTAGTGTCAGGTTCTGATGCAGTATATTTTCCTTATAGCATTTATTTATGGGTTCTATTGGGAAAAACACAGTAAGAAATTCTCAATTGTGTTTTATGACTATATGAGAAAATTTAATTAATACTTTAGTATGGACAGCTGTAAATCTTCATCCTTAATTTTTCACATGATTAGGCTTATTTCTCCTTTAAAAAGTCTTTTAAAATACTTTCTTTAAATTGATATTTAGGCATCCTTCTTAGCTTACTCACATTATTACTTTGATTCTCTTCTTTTGTTTGTTATTTTACAAATTCTGTGCTTACTCCTGTGAGGGATATGATTCCACATCTTCTTAAAAGGAAATTGTATCATGATTGGGGGAAAAAAAGAGTTATTTTAAAAAATAATATTTCACACTTCTCAACTATGTAATTAATATGGCTCCTGCATGTCAGATCAGTTCCTGTCAGCAGGCATAAAGACATGTATCCTAGCAGTCATGTATATAAACCAGCCTAGGTCTGAAATTCAGCAGTTTAGTCAATTCAGCTCAGGAATTTTCACTTTTCTATACCATCTTTGGAGGCTCCATCTGACATTTTATTCAACTTTCTGTTCATTTCCATAGTATCAGATGTCTTTCAGGCTTAGTGAACCAACAAGAACTGAGCAAGCACCACCTATTCTCTTTTTTATAGATATCTGAACCATTAGGGGGCTCTTTCTTCCTGTGTTATACTCAGCAAACTGCTGTGAGAGATTATATTGCTTTCTTAAAGTATTTCCCTGTTTTTAAAATGTTGAGTGCTGCTTGAAGTAGGTTTCTCCTATTCCCCACAAAAAGAAAACTTTTCAGATCAACAAAAAATCTTCATTTCACAAGAAAGTGAATGTATCTTATGCTTTTTAAGTTTTCTCTTTCAAATATTCTTATATATAAAAGGTTTAATTTTTGAAAATAACAGAGGCTTCAAATATTAAAATGACTGATTTTAAGAAAATATAAAGGTTATATATTATGCAACTAGCATCATAAATGTTCACATAATCAAAAAAAAAAAAAAAAAAACTAAAGGGAGGACACTTCTTTTACAATTGTTTGCAAATAACTGTGAACCACGTACACAGAATGAGTGACTCTGGGCTCACATGCAATTTGCTTCCAGAAGAGAACAGCAGGGAGCTAAGAGAATATTACTTGTTTTCTACAAAAACAGACATGGAAGAGTTGAAAATAATAGAATGGTGTCACTATCTATGCACATTCAGGAGTTACATTTTTAAATCTGTGTGTGTGCTCAGTCGCTCAGTAATATCTAACTCTTTGCAGCCCATGGACAGTAGCCTTCCAGGCTCCACTGTCCATGGAATTTTCAAGACAAAAATATTGGAGTGGAGTGCTATTTCCTACTCCAGGGGGTATTCCTGACCCAGAGATCAAACCTATGTCTCTTGTGTCTCCTGCATTGGCAGGTGGATTATTTTCCAGTATCGCCTCCTCCTTGAATACTTCATCCTGTATGAAGCTTTCATATATGTACACAGAGGGTGATGCAAGGGCTTATTGTGGGGTTAAAGATATTTCCTGCACCACTTATGGAAGCCATGGTTTAGTCACTAAGTCGCGTCTGACTGTTTGCAACCCCGTGGACTATATAGCCCAGCAAACTCCTCTGTCCATGGAATTCTCCAGGCAAGAATACTGGAGTGGGTTGCCATTTCCTTCTCCAGGGGATCTTCCCCAGCCAGGGATTGAACCTGGGTCTCCTGTATTGCAGACACATTCTTTACCAACTGAGTCACCAGAGAAGCCCTGTGGAAGCCATACACATTGAATTACACTGCAGCCTTTCTTAATAAATGGAAACACTGTCCTCACATTTCCAGAGTAGCTAAAGATGTACCCTGACTGCTGTTTTATTTGGGAATCAGTCAACACTTAATGATGTCTCTGTGCAAAAACAATCTATTTGGTAGGTCTAGAATTTTCATCACATGATGACAGCTCCAGGAAATGAGAAAAGGTGACATCTACTTTCTGAGATTTTATGTCGGAAAGTGTGAGGAGGGAAGGGATTCTGGACAATGAATCATGGAATCCCAATCTTTTATTGAAAGGTTAATTGACTTATCAGGGTAGAAGGGTAGTTGCTTAAATAAAATGGGAAGATAGGCATGATACAGTCATTTAATTTACTGGTATTTTGAAAGTAAATATGTAAGGATTTTATTCTTTGTCAGAAAATTTGCATACCTTGAAAGGAGTGAATTTTGAATACAACTAGCATAATATATATAACTATGTGGTAATCATCCCAAGAATATCTGAAATAGGCTGGCATATGGTCTAATGTAATTTTTCTCACAAAATTATATTTTGTTAATGTGAATTAGTGAGTAATAACATTTGAGTGGGAATCTTAATGCTATAGGTCGATGTAATCAATAATGAAAACTATTTTAAGAAATTTAATTTGCTTCTTCTAAAAAGAGGCTGTCTTTTATGTTAAAATAGGACATCATAGGAAAAGACCCTGAAGTTGGGAAAGATTGAAGGCAAGAGGGAGTGGCAGAGGATGAGATGGTTGGATGGTATCACCAACTCAATGCACACAAATTTGAGCAAACTCCGGGAAGTAGTGAAGGACAGGGAATCCTGGCATGCTGTAATCCATCGGGTCACAAACATTGTTGTTAGTGACGGAACAAAAACAGGGCATCCAAGGTCGTGCTAGTGATAAAGAATCCATCTGCCAATGCAGGAGACACAAGAGACAAGGGTTTGTTCCCTGGGTGAGGAAGATCCCGTGGAGTAGGAAATGGCCACTCCAGTTTTCTTGCCTGGAAAATTCCATGGACAGAGGAGCCTGGTGAGCTACAGTCCATAAGACCACAAAGAATGGGACACCGCTGAGTGACTGAGCATGTAGTAGTAGTGGTAATAGAGCATCACTGGGGTTAGGGGAAAAGGGCTGAATTCAAAACCAAGACAAATGAAAGTTAGTGACACTATGTGATTCTTTTCTATATAATAAACTTTTACCGAGAACTAAGATATATATGTATATAGTACATGTTAAATATTAATGTTTAATGGTAAAATGGTAAAAATACCACTGAAGTGGAACTTTCTATACCTCATATGATAGGAGGATAAATCTCTATAAAGGTGTGAGAAGTAGAAAAATCAATGCCTGGTATGGATAACTACTAATATCATAGCCTAATGTCAGACTTTCTCAGGAAACAACATAACTCATTCCTATTGAATTTTATCTTATAGACTGAGATATAGGATGTAAATAATTAGAAAGCATACATCTGCTTATAGTTATTGCTGTTGTTGCTACTACCAATTAATTGAATTCCACTTTTAAAAATCACTCCTGAGCTTGTTTTTGTGAAACTGTGTGTGTATGATTGGTTGAGAATACATATGTGGGCATGTGAGTGTAGTTTTTATACAGTTTGAATAAGATAAAAATATAATCACCTTTAATGTGACTTGATTTGTGTTCTATAGCTTCCATTTTCCTCTTTAATAACTCGTTCTCACTGTACTTAAATCCCCGCCACCACACACACACTTACCTGGCCAATATGATTACCTCCAAATATGTAACATGAGAATTTGCTTAGGTGTGACCTTAGATTGATCCATACACAAGCTGGAAACAAGATTGCTGGAAGAGATATCAAATGCCTCAGATATGCAGATGATACCACACTTATGGCAGAAAGTGAAGAAGAACTAAAGAGCCTCTAGATTAAAGTGAAAGAGGAGAGTGAAAAAGTTGGCTTAAAGCTCAACATTCAGAAAACTAAGATCATGGCATCCAATCCCATCACTTCATGGCAAATAGATGGGGAAACAATGGAAACAGTGGCTGACTTTATTTGGGGGGCTCCAAAATCACTGAAGATGGTGACTGCAGCCATGAAATTAAAAGACACTTGCTCCTTGGCAGGAAAGTTATGACCAACCTAAACAGCATATTGAAAAGCAGAGACATTACTTTGCCAAAAGAGGTCCATCTAGTCAAGGCTATGGTTTTCTGGTAGTCAGGTATGGATGTAAGAGTTGGACTACAAAGAAAGCTGAGCGCCGAAGAATTGATGCTTTTGAACTGTGGTATTGGAGAAGACTCTTGAGAGTCCCTTGGACTGCAAGGAGATCCAACCAGTCCATCCTAAAGAGATCAGTCCTAAGTGTTCATTCTAAGGACTGATGTTAAAGCTGAAACTCCAATACTTTGGCCACCTGATGTGAAGAGCTGACTCATTTTAGAAGACCCTGATGCTGGGAAAGATTGAAGGCAGGAGGAGAAGGGGATGACAGAGGATCAGATGGTTGAATGGCATCACTGACTCGATGGACATGAGTTTGGGTAAACTCTGGGAGTTGGTGATGGACAGGGAGGCCTGGCATTCTACAGTCTATGGGGTCGCAAAGAGTCAGACACAACTGAGAGACTGAACTGAACTGATGTCTCTTCTAATGGGGATTGTTTCATGTCCATTAGTACTGTGTCTTGAGTCATGTAACTGAATCCTTAGATCTTGTTGTTTATCCAATTCCAGTTACTCTAAATTATATATGAGGATTTTGCCACAGGGCTACTGAGAATCGTAGAAAATAGTCATTATTATGCATTCTATTTATCATAGAATGGGTCAGATATAGGTAGAAATAAGAGTGAGCTTTACTACTTGTCTAAAAGTATTACAAATACCACTCAGGTCAAGTAGTCAAATCTAACCTATAAGTGCTAGGAAAAAGAAAATGGGATACTATCCCATTTTAGAGCTGACATATCAAATGAGTTTCAAACATCTACAATATATCCATTTATTTAATGAATAGTTAAATTTTTAGATTAGGTTTAGGTTTACTGAAAAATGAAAGGAAGTGACATATACTTCCCATATCTACTTCCATCTCCTCTCTATGCTGCTAGCTTCCTCCCCTAACCATGATAGTTTCTCCTGTTATTACTATTTGGCATTTTCAAGATGCATTTGTGGTGATGAATGAGCCATTACTAATAAAATATTATTATGTAAAGTCTATAGATTACATTCTCTCATGGCTCAGTTGTAAACAATCTGCCTGCAAAACAGGAGACATGGGTTCAATCCCTGGGTCAGGAAGATCACCTGGAGAAGAAAATGACAACCCTCTCCAGTATTCTTGCCCAGGAAATCTCATGAACAGAGGAGTCTGTCAGGCAATAGTTCATGGGGTCACAAAGCTGGAAATGACTTAGTGACTAAATCACCACCACATAGTTTACATTAGCATCCAGTCCTTGTATTGTACATTCTATGGTTTATGACAAATGCATGGTTTTATGTACAAATGACCTATACGTTAACAAAAATTTCACTGCCCTAAAATTCCAGTGTTTCACCTATTTATTTATGTCTTTCCCCCTTCCTCCCTCTGAACCTCTGATCTTTTTACTGTCTACATAATTTTGTCTTTACAAAATGTCTTATGATTGGAATCATACAATATGGGCTCTTTTCAGATTGCCTTATTTCACTTAGTAACATGCATTAAGTTCCTTTATGTCTTTTGAAAGCTTGGTCTCATTTCATTTTACTGCTGAATAATATTCCATCATATAGGTTAATCATAGTTTGTTTACCCATTTATCTACTGAGAGACATCGTGTTTGCTTCCAAGTTTCAGTGTTTCTGAATAAACTTGCTTTAAACATCAGATGCAGGTTGTTTGTGTGAATATAGCTTTTCAATTCATTTGCATTCTCAATCAGCAGAGTCCCTGTCACTCCACATCCTTCCCAGAATTTGTTGTTAGTGGTTTGTATTTTAGTCATTCTCATTAGTATATAGTATTTCTCATTGATGTTTTTGACATATATTTTGGGTTGGTGACAGCTGCTTATGCCATGTTGAAAATAAGTCTAAGGGACATTATGGATCTGCAGAAAGCATAATCCAAAGTCCATAATCAATTGGACAAGGTATGTATTTGTCAGAGAGGGGGCCATCCATTATTTGTAACTTACATTTGCTAGTGAAAATTTAGGGCTCTGGTGTAATGAATGTATGAAAGTGAAAGTCGCTCTGTTATGTCCCATTCTTTGTGACTCCATGGACTCTGTGTAGTCCATGGAATTCTCCAGGCCAGAATACAGGAGTGGGTAGCCTTTCCCTTTTCCAGGGATCTTCCCAAGCCCAGGGATTGAACCCAGGTCTCCTGCATTGCAGGCAGATTCTTTACCAGCTGAGCCACCAAGGAAGCCCAATGAATGTATAAATTAGAACAATTAAGTAATTCTTGTCAGTAATCAGATATAACCATAATTTTATATTTTTCAAGCACTGTGATTGAATTAAGTGACATAAAGACTCATAAAACACATTTTTTTTATCGCTAAGTTGTGTATGACTCTTGCAACACCATAGACTATAATAGTATCCACTGTGATTTCATTTTGTCAAGCCTATTCTTTCTTTGCCTTTCCTCATTGTACTTTCTAGCCATATTTTTATGGGTTGAAATTTCTTTTATATTACTTATAAATTAAAAAGCAAAATCCTCAGGCAGATTGACGTTTTTCATAATCCAGCCTTAACGAGTCTCTGATGTCATTGGTGACCACTTGAGCTCAAGCTAAGCTACATTTTCCTTTTTCCCTAAGTACTTTCTCTCAACTTTCAATTTTTGCTTATGATAGTCTTACTGATTTGGTCTTCTTCTCATTCTTTACCAATTCAAACTTTACTTATATTTCTACAAATTGTTGTTGAGAGTGCCTCTACTATTTATCACATTAAACCTAACATTAATAATCATTGCATTGATTGTGTCTTTATTATATCATTCTATGCAAACTCTATGACTGAGAGAAAGAGAATCCTTTGTAATTTTCTTTTTTTTCATTCCTTAAAGTGCAGTGTTCATAGTACTGATTAATGCCTGTTAGTTGAAGGAATACACCACTAGTTCAATGGACTTGAACTTGGGCAAACTCCAGTAAATGGTGGCGGACAGGGAGGCCTGGCATGCTGTAGTCCATGAGGTCACAAAGAGTCAGACAGGACTTGGTGACTGAACACACAACAAAAACCAAAATGTTAATTCTTATAAATAAACTTTGTAAATAATTTTTTAAAATGTTGTCGTGTCTCCAGTATCCTTGCCTTTTCCCCTCCTTTCTTTTGATTTAAAAAAAGAGGGACATTCCATTTGGTGGAAAGTTCTCGTGTGCTAATCCTTACATGAAGGTAGCTGAAAGTGCTAGTTGCTCATTTGTGTCTGACTCTTTGCAACCCCATGGTTTATCTATAGAATTCTTTAGGCAAGAATACTGGAGTGGATTGCCATTTCCTTCTCTAGGGGATCTACCTGACCCAGGGATTGAACCGGGGTCTCCTATGTTGCAGCCAGATTGTTTACCATCTGAGCTATCAGGGAAGCTCTTACATGAAGGTATGTATGTGTTAGTTGCTCAGTGTATCCGACGCTTTGTGACTCCATGGACTGTAGCCCATCAGGCTTCTCTGTCTATGGGATTTTCCAGGCCAGAATACCGGAGTGGGTTGCCATTTCCTTCTCCAGGGGATCTTCTTGACCCAGGGGTTGAACCCATGTCTCCTGTGTTGCAGGCAGATTCTTTACCCACTAAGCCATTGGGGAAGCCCTACATGAAGGTAAGGTACATACTGTATAATGACCCTATATTTATCCATAGCATTTTCTAACTGTAAGAGACATATACATAAAGATAGAAAATGCTGTGGATAAATATAGGGCCATTATAAAGTGTGTATTATTAGTTACCTCTCAGAAAAGAAAATTTAAGGTATTTGGTAAAAGAAAGCACTTTAAGGCAGAATACAAGCTGGAGATTTGTTTATGTTCCCTTTTGGGGCATTGATTTAAATTTAAAATGTATTGAAAGAAGAGCCAAGCAACTGAACTATTTCGCTAACATGCTAATTAAATTTGGGAAGGTCTCTTGAAACAACACACAGATCAAGGTCTACCTGAAGCATAAATAAAACCACTGGTCTCTGAAGGTGTTTAAAGGTCCTGCAAAAGAACAGATAGGAAAAAGTACTTATAGTGCCATTGCTTTCTGTCACCATCTTCTCTTCTGTGTGTGGATATGTTTCTTGGCATATTTTCTTCTTGTAAATTAACTTATTCTGAAATAACCTTTTTGGACATTCATTTAATAATTTATATGTGCTTTTAATGTTCTTTTTCATAAAGTTTACTTGCTGGCTGCTAGAAGTACTCAAGGTATCATTTTGCCATCTAGTTATTGAGTGCTTTGGTCATAAATCAATATGACTTTAACTTCTTGGCCTGGAACTAGAGAACTGAACAATTCTTTGCCAAGAATACTCCTAGATAAACTGTTTCTACTAAGGACAGAACACTTTGAAGCAAAGCAACAACGTTTTTGCCAAGAAATAACGCTGGAGGTATTTTAGAATAAATTTCTGAAGCCCAATTTTGAAATTCGTGTGATAGAAGAAAAAAGAGAAACAGAGAACCTGAATTTCAAATTCAGGTCTTTCTATCTCTGGAATATATTTTTAAAACACTATGTTATATTGCCTCTCTTATGCTCCAAATTTAGAGAAGAGGTGTTTTTTTTTTTTTCCTTTTGTTTTGAATATTCATAAGCCTAAGTTTCACCCACTTTATAAGAAGGAACATCATGGGATTTACCTTGCAGAGATAATCCAAGAGTTCAATAAAATCATATGGGTAAAAAACTTAGAAAAGTGATTGACATAATCACAGGCATAAAAACAACAGCAGCGTTGATGTACATTAAATGTTTCTGAATCCACAGTGCTTGCAAAGGGAATTTAAAATGCCTCTCTTACTAGCATTCATTCAGTCATTCAAGAAACATTGCTGGGAAGCTAATAGGCATGGGAATTTATTCTTAACTATTTGGGTGGCTAGAGAGATGAATAAAAAATATGTTAGGGACTCCCCATTGGGAGACTATGAGTAAAATCATGTCAGTAATGAAATTATTGCATTTTTAACTGCAGATGTGACCCTGCTTACCCTCTAATGTGGATGGTGGCTGTTGAAACAATATTTTTCGTTTTCTAGATTGCTTTCTATCATGTTCCCTAAGGAAGTACTAGAGGGAGTTGGAAGGCCGGAAAATGAAAGAAAACCTCTTCCTTCCCTTTTTTTTTTTTTTTTTTGCTCTTCTGTTCACTTCAGCACCGCCCATATCCTGCTGATTCCAGTTCTCACAGAACTGGCTTCATTGTCCCCCTCAGTGAAGGACAAGACACAGGCAGGCAGACACCTTCCCCTCACCCCTGGGGTCCCCTCCTCCATGTTTTAGGTTTCTTATATCTTTAATAAGTATTAAGCTGTGATAAGTTGCTCTTACAAAACAAAATATTTAAAAGTTCTTTGTTAAAAAAAAAAAAAGGTGGGAGAAATACTCCAAGACAGAGTGTAAATTAAAGATTTGTTCCTGTCACTTTTAAAAAACATTTACTTGAATCTGAAATATCATAGAAAAAGAACCAAGAAGTTCTTTGTTGCCCCAGCCTTAAGGGTGGTAGCTGCTTTCAGGCCTTACTATCTCTTTCTTACCTCACTGTTGTCTTCTTGTGTTTTCAGTCTCCCAAAGTATGTGTTAACTATCTGTTATGGTTTCTATTAGGAAATGGCAACCCACTCCAGTGTTCTTGCCTGGAGAATCCCAGGGACGGGGGAGCCTGGTGGGCTTCTGTCTATGGGGTCACACAGAGTCGGACACGACTGAAGTGACTTAGCAGCATGGTTTCTATTCTCCTTTCTCATTGCTGTCTGAAGAAGTTGATACCAGAAGAGTTGAAAAATAGAAATGGTGTAGGATACTAATGTTGAGTCCAGGATACTGATTTGATTATGTCCTTGGCCATGACATAATAGTGAACAATTTACTAGAGGTAAATGCTACTGCTAAGTCACTTCAGTCGTGTCCGACTCTGTGTGACCCCATAGATGGAAGCCCACCAGGCTCCCCCATCCCTGGGATTCTCCAGGCAAGAACAGTGGAGTGGGATGCCATTTCCTTCTCCAATGTGTGAAAGTAAAAAGTGAAAGTGAATTCGCTCAGTCGTGTCCAACCTTTAGCGACCCCACGGACTGCAGCCTACCAGGCTCCTCCTTCCATGGGATTTTCTAGGCAAGAGTACTGGAGTGGCTTGCCATTGCCTTCTCCGTAGAGGTAAATAGGACACTAGAAATCTCTGGTATTCTGTGACTTACAAATTAACTAAATAACCACACATGTTTACTTGTGACAAAGGGCCCTGTGAAGCAAAGATCTTGAAGCCAAGTCATAACTGTCTTGACTATTTGGTGCTGATTACAAAGCTATAAGATGGAATAATTGTTTTAGTACATGAGAGCTTACAGACTGACAAACAAACAAAAGCTCATGCCTTTAAATTATTAGATCATGGCATTGCAAGAAAATCAGAAAACTTCAAAAGCCATCTGAGTGGGTCCGGATTAGGCTGATAAATATTATACTCTGAGTTTCTCTAAGCCTCTTTCCTTAGCAAAAAAAAAAATTCTTTCTTTTCCTGTTAGAGGAGACTAGTTTTCTCTTGTTTGAAGATCCCACAATAATCCACCTGATGGACTTGCCATGCAAAAACTGTCCACTTTTCTCAAGAGTCTACCACCCCTTATTTAGACCTGACCCATAATTAGAATCAGATGTCTTCTAGAAATCAGCAAGCACTCAAAGTATACAAGAAAAAATGATCTATGAGGAGCTAGTGGTCCTTATCAGTTCAGTTCAGTCGCTCAGTGGTGTCCAGCTATTTGCGACCCCACGGACTGCAGCACGCCAGGCTTCCCTGTCCATCACCAACTCCTAGAGATTGCTCAAACTCATGTCCATTGAGTTGCTGATGCCATCCAACCATCTCATCCTCTATTGTCCCCTACTCCTCCTGTCTTCAGTCTTTCCCAGCACCAGGGTCTTTTCCAATGAGTCAGTTCTTCCCATCAAGTGGCCAAAGTATTGTAGTTTCACCTTCAGCATCAGTCCTTTTAATGAATATTCAGGGTTGATTTCCTTTCAGATTGACTGGTTTGATTTCCTTGCTGTCCAAGGAACTCTCAAGAGTCTTCTCCAGCAACACAATTTGAAAGCATCAATTATCTGGCACTCAGACTTCTTTGTGGTCCAACTCTAACCTCAACGTGACTACTGGGAAAACCATAGCTTTGACCATATGGACTTTTGTCTGCAAAGTGAGGTCTCTGCTTTTAAATATACTGTCTAGGTTTGTCATAGCTTTTCTTCCAAGGAGCAAGTGACTTTTAATTTCATGGCTGCAGTCACTGTCACAGTGATTTTGGAGCCAAAGAAAAGAAAATCTGTTACTATTTCCACTCTTTCCTCTTGTTTTGCCATAAAGTGATGGACTGGATGCCATGATGTTAGTTTTCTGAATGCTGAGTTGTAAGCCAGCTTTGTCACTCTCTTCTTTCATCTTATCAAGAGGATCTTTTGTTACTCTTCAGTTTCTGCCATTAGAGTGGTATCTTCTGCATATCTTAGGTTTTTGCCTATTTCTCCATGTTACAATTTCAGTTTAGGTCACAAATTCACTCCCAAACATCTGATGCTGAAGTTGAAACTCCAGTACTTTGGCCACCTGATGCAAAGTGATGACTCATTGGCAAAGACCCTGATGCCAGGAAAGATTGTGGGCAGGAGGAGAATGGGGCTGCAGAGGATAAGATGTTTGAATGGCATCACTGACTCAATGGACATGAGTTTGAGCAAACTCCAGGAGACAGTGAAGGACAAGGAAGCCTGAAGCACTGCAATCCATGGGGTGGTAAAGAGTCAGGATTCTTGACGACACTGCATATCTGAATTTAAATGACTTAAGTAACACAGAAGATGTTTTTCTGGAACTCTTTTGCTTCCTTGATGATCCAACAGATATTGGCAATTTGACCTCTGGTTCCTCTGCCTTTTCTAAATCCAGCTTGTACATCTGGAGTGATCAACATCTGTTGCGAACATCCGTTGGATCATCCACAAAGCAAGAGAGTTCCAGAAAAACATCTACTTCTGCTTTATTGACTATGCCAAAGCCTTTGACTGTGTGGATCACCACAAAATGGAAAATGTTAAAGAGATGGGAATACCATACCACCTTACCTGACTCCTGAGAAATCTGTATGCAAGTCAAGAAGCAACAGTTAGAACTGGACATGGAACAACAGACTGCTTCCAAATTGGGAAAGGATTACGTCAAGGCTGTATATTGTCACCCTGCTTATTTAACTTCTATGCATCATGTGAAATGCCGGGCTGGATGAAGCACAAGTTGGAATCAAGATTGCCAGGAGAAATAGCAATAACCTCAGATACGCAGATGATACCACCCTTATGGCAAGAAAGTGAAGAATAACTAAAGAGATTCTTGGTGAAAGTGAAAGAGGATAGGGAAAAAGTGTCTTAAAGCTCAACATTCAGAAAACTAAGATCATGACATCTGGTCACATAACTTCATGGCAGAGACTTTATTTTTTTGGCCTCCAAAATCACTGCAGATAGTAACTGCAGCCATGAAATTAAAAGATGCTTCCCCCTTGGAAGAAAAACTATGACAAATCTACATAGCATATTAAAAAATAAAAGTTTGTATAGGCAAAATGAATTTATTTATTGTTACCTTTAATATCCAGGTGCTTATTCATTTCATTTGGCTAATTTTTAAATATTGCTTGAATAATATATGAAGATAATCTCAAAACTACAGTAAAATTTTTGTGAGATTTAAAAGACCAATTCACTGTTCTCTTGAATTTAACATGGTCTCTTCCATAAATGGGGTTTATCTCGTGGCTCAGACAGTAAAGAATCTGCCTACAATACAGGAGACCCAAGTTCAATCCCTGGGTTGAGAAAATCCCCTGGAGAAGAGAATGGCTACTTGCTCCAGCGTTCTTTCCTGGGGAATTCTTGATTGGTTTGATCTCCTTGCAGTCCAAGGGACTCTCAAGTGTCTTCTCCAACATCACAGTTCAAAAGCCTCCACAAAATAATTTCAAGATTTTGCTAACTGATACCAGCAAAAAGCCAAGAAATATGTCAGATATTGCGTTATAAGAAATTTAGACAATGAATGACATATAATGGTGGATGGTGCTGAATTTCTCAATAGGCATGGGTTCGTGCTAAGTTGCTTTACTCTTGTCTGACTCTTTGCGACCCCATAGACTGTAACCCTCCAGGCTCCTGTGTTCATGGGATTCCCCTGGCAAGAATACTGGAGTGGGTTGCCATCCCCTCCTTCAGGGGATCTTCCCGACCAGGGATTGAACCCAGGTCTCTTTTGTCTCCTGAATTGGCAGGAAGATTTTTTACTACTAGTGTCACCTGGGAAGCCTGGATTTCTCGATATGGGTGAACCTAATAGGGATTCCTCATTTAATAGATTTGATTGCACATCTGGAAGTAGCACTCAGTGAATTGGTAGGTGATTTAAATGCTTACTAGCAGTGACCTAAATTCAAGGAGGTTGAAATGTCATAACTTACTTATCATAAAATAGAAGAAGGTTCAAAAGCTTAGAGAGAGGAATGTTAGGATGGGTTTATTATGTGCAGGTTCTCTGCCTTCTCTCTTCCACATCACTCCCATCAAAAGGACTTAGAGGATCCTCTCTTCAAAAATGCAGTGCAAACTCAGTATGAGGTAATGATACCAGCCATTTCAAGGAGCACTTGAAAAGCTTTCAGGTACTAGCCACAACAGTTCAGACATGGTGGGAGATGTCACTACTGATTTTTCATCTCTTACTATTGAGATGAGTGCCCTGATATCAGTGTATCAAATGGAGGGATTCCAGAGGTATAAAAGTCAAGGAGATAACTGACAAGGTTGAAATGGTCATGTGACCAAAAAACAGCAGGAACGAATTACTAATCAGGATATTTTTATCTTCTGGTATCCTTGCTATTGGCCAAATGATTATGCTGTTCCTAGAATTGTACTCAATATATTCAGTCATAACAACACATTTTATGTTTGTGGCCAGAGATGACTTAAACTCACAGTGGAGCGGCCTGGCCTCTGACTCGAGTCCTCAAACAAGACCGCTTCACATATCTGGAACAACTTGATTGACAGGGTTGGTGGGTTCCCTTGAGGGAAGACCAATCACACTGCATGACATTTCCATTGTAAATTTCCCTCCAAACCATCTTCAAACAAACAAACCTACGGCCACTTTCTAGAGTAACCATACTAATAAGAGAAGAAAATATCAATCCCTGAAAGTTGCTTTCTGTCTCTGAAGTGTTGCTGATTTTCAAAATACAGGGTGATCCACCAAATTCAGAGATCATGGTAGTCAGATAATATGTGACATTTTGAACTAAATTAGAATCATAGGGATCTCAGTTGTTCTGTTAACTCACTCTGTCAACCTTTCCCTAATTTCTAAACTATACTTGACATAAAAATAATTCATGGCAAGATTTCTGACCCTTAAAATAACCATAGTATGTGGGAGAGAGCCAAATAAAAGTTTTGGTGGATTTCTTCAAATCCAAAATGGCAAACATAATACAGCACGAAACAATGGCTAAAAACATGTTTTAATGCAAGATGCTTTGCAAAATGTGGGAGATAATAAGAAATCAGTTACCCATTTTTATTTTCTTTTCCCCTCATTCTGAAAAGAGTCTGTAAAACGGTGAGAAAAAAATTCCTGAAAGAACTGAGGGGAGGGGAATATTGTGGGATTATGGAGGGTTGGGAAAAGTGCAGGTAGCCAGCTTGGCTGGGATGTAGGGTCCTTAAGAGGATGGAGGGTCTATTGGTCATAGAGAAATAGGCAAATTGATTACCAAAATATACTATATATGGTACTTGAAGGAAGATAAACTTTGTGAATAAGTCTTTAAATGTTTTCAATTAATGAGATAATAGGATCTGACTTGGCCAAAGGTTCTGTCATTACCTTAAATGTTAATATTAATAGAATACATGTGCTTGGATTATTTCTTCAATTGGAGAATATGGGACAAATATATTGGGTATAGGCCTCTCTACTAGCTTTTTCATTTCAGATTTCAACCTGAGTTAGGTTGGCATTCCATTTTGTTTTGGCTAATAACAGAAGTTCAAGGGGCTCTGTTGGGACCATTGCTATACTAGATCTAATATAAATAAATGAATTGCCTAAAGCAATAGAACTTCCTTGACATACCAGTGAGTATTTTAAACATGCTAAGCATACTTTAGATCTGTCACAACCAGCTGTTCAATTTAAGCTTGTGACTGGGTATCTGAACTGCAGCAGCAAAAGATTTTCAAACCCAGTGAACACTAATTAAAAAACTATTCACTGGCATATAAATAGCTTCTTTTTTCAATATCATTTATTTATCCTTAAAAAAAAGTTGAACTGATTGTCAATAATTAAATGGAAGAAGATTAAAGGAACATTTAAGACCTAGCTATAGAAAAGCAAAAAAAGTAAAAGAACATATATGTTTTGTTAAAGATAAAAGCAGTGCTCTAAAATGTTGATCAAACGAGGAAAAGTATGTCTAGAATATTTTAACTTGCAACATTTGTACTCTGTTAATGTGTTTAGTGGCTTCCCTGGTGGCTCAGATGGTAAAGAATCTGCCTGCAATGCACAAGACCTGGGCTTGATCCCTGGATCAGGCAGATCCCTTGAAGAAGGGAATGGCATCCCACTCCAGTGTTCTTGCATATTCTTGCCTAGAGAATCCCACAGTCAGAGGAGCCTGGTGGGCTACCATCCGTGGGGTTGAAAAGAGTCAGACACAATTGAGTGACTGACTAACAATATGTTTAGAGAATACCATCTTATATATGCTTTCAGAAACCTAACATGCGAAACATTTTTATTGATCGCTTTGTGCTTTGTCCTGCTCCACCCTGAGTCCTATTTTTCAACTGAATGGTATTAGAAAATAAAAACATATTTTTTGTTGTTGTTGTAGAGTCACGTGTGTTTTTGTCCTTACACTAAACAGTCGTATGGTAATGATCAGTTGATGGTGAAGTCAGACCTTCCTGCTACTTCTGGAGTTATGTTTTCCATATGTTGTAGAGTAATTAGTTGATCATGATAAAAGCTTTTTTCTATTCAAGGTATGATTTGTGTACCAGTAGGATTGACATTTACCAGGAGCTTATTAAAAATGTTAGAAATACAGCAAAGATTGTTGAATTAGTATCTACATTTTAATAATCTACAAGTGATTCGTAGACATATTGAAGACTGAGAAGTACTAAACAAATATACAAAGTTATTCTACAACTTAAATCTAATTGTATTATTTTTTATTAGATGGTACTAGTATTTAACTTATATGCAGAGTACATCATGAGGAATGCTGGGCTAGAAGAAGCACCAGCTGGAATCAAGATTGCCGGGAGAAATATCAATAACCTCAGATATGCAGATGACATCACCCTTATGGCAGAAAGTGAAGAGGAACTAAAAAGCCTCTTGATGAAAGTGAAAGAGGAGAGTGAAAAGTTTGGCTTGAAGCTCAACATTCAGAAAACGAAGATCATGGCATCTGGTCCCATCACTTCATGGGAAATAGATGTGGAAACAGTGAAAACAGTGTCAGACTTTCATTTTTGGGCTCCAAAATCATTGCCGATGCTGATCGCAGCCATGAAAATAAAGACGCTTACTCCTTGGAAGGAAAGTTATGACCAACCTAGATAGCATATTAAAAAGCAGAGACATTACTTTGCCAACCAAGGTCCGTCTAGTCAAGGCTATGGTTTTTCCCGTGGTCATGTATGGATGTGAGAGTTGGACGGTGAAGAAAGCTGATCGCCGAAGAATTGATGGTTTTGAACTGTGGTGCTGGAAAAGACTCTTGAGAGTCCCTTGGACTGCAAGGAGATCCAACCAGTCCATTCTAAAGGAGATCAACCCTGGGTGTTCATTGGAAGGACTGATGCTAAAGCTGAAACTCCAATACTTTGGCCACCTCATTCAACGAGTTGACTCACTGGAAAAGAGTCTGATGTTAGGAGGGATTGGGGGTACGAGGAGACGGGGACGACAGAGAATGAGATGGCTGGATGGCATCACCGACTTGATGGACATGAGTTTGAGTGAACTCCGGGAGTTGGTGATGGACAGGGAGGCCTGGCGTGTTGTGATTCATGGGGTCGCAAAGAATCGGACACGACTGAGCGACTGAACTGAACTGAGTATGTCTTTTAATATTTTATATAAAGTATTCTGTCTTGAATTAATTTTTGGCAACTATGCCTTTATATATTTCATATTATTAAAATGTTAATTAATAACACTGTTTTACATTTTACTTAATAACTGAAGTACCTAAGCCTTCTCAAGTGTTTCCTCAAATATTGCTCTTCTCTGATTCTAGGAAGATTCCTCAGGCATTATTGAAAAATAGTATCTATATTCATGTATAGCAATAAACTCATACTGCTCCTTGTCCCCTAGCAGTTCTAAAACTCTTGATACTAATTTCTCTTCCTACTCTCAAGAGTTTATAACATATATTAACTCTTATGAGTGAAAAATCAATTCCCACCAAATTCCTTTACCCTTCGGATTTGTGAATGTTCAAAGTAGGTCACCGGTTTCCTTTTGTATTATGGATCTCCAGTTTACATAAGACTCTTACTTTTATAACTAACATCTTTGTAACTAACATCTATTTTTTCTTCACAAAACCTTTGTGTATCATTGTAAAAATCATTGCATCCCCTTCTATGTATGAGACAACTTGATTTGAAACTTGTGGTACAAGTGTTAACACAGTATCATAGAATCATGTGTTCAACTATAAAAGGCAGGAGTCATTTTAAGTTTTTGATAACTGAAATGATGAATAATAAATATATTACAATGTAAGAATGAGTAAATAAGTTGTGTGTATAATCTTATTCAACTGGAATTGCTTAGACTAAGGGAATTATCTTTTACCATATATATATATAAATATTTATACATATCTAATTTTTCCATTTAAATCCCTTCTGCTCCACCTGTTCATCCCTCTCTCTGAACTCATGGCCACTGGTAATCTTTTTTATCGTCTCTATAGTTTTACCTTTTCAAAAATGTCACAAAGTTGGAATCATAATAGTAGGTAACATTTTAAGATTGGCTTCTTTCACTTAACAGTCTGCACTGAAGATTCCTCCATATAGAACAGTCTTTTGGACTCTGTGGGAGAGGGCGAGGGTGGGATGATTTGGGAGAATGGCATTAAAACATGGATATTATCATATGTGAAATGAATCGCTAACCCAGGTTCGATGCGTGATACGGGATGCTCGGGCCTGGTGCACTGGGATGAACCAGAGGGATGGGATGGGGAGGGAGGTGGGAGGGGGGTTCAAGATGGGGAACACATGTACAGCCGGGGCAGATTCATGTTAGTGTATGGCAAAACCAATACAATATTGTAAAGTAATCAGCCTCCAATTAAAATGAATAAATTAAAAAAAAAAAAAAAACCTTGGTAGCTCAATTCTTTTGCGCTGAATGATTCCATTTTCTGAATATATCACTATTTATTTACCCATTCACCTTTTGAAGGACCCTATGTTTTTTTTCCAAAGTTTGGTAATTATGAATAAAGTTGCTATAAAAATCCCTTGCAATTTATATGTAAACATAAATTTCTAACTCGTTTGCTGGATTCTATGGTTAAGAGTGGTTTCATTTTGTTAGAAACTTCCAAACTCTACCAAAGTGGCTGTACCATTCTGCATTGTCTCCATCAATGGATGAGAGTTTGTGTTGCTCCAAATCCTCTTCAGCATTTGCTGTTTCCAGTGTTTGCATTTTGACCTTTCTAGTACATGGACATGACATGCTCACAGTCATGTCCATCGAGTTGGTGATGCCATCCAACCATCTCATCCCCTGTCATCCCCTTCTCCTCCTGCCTTCAATCTTTCCCAGCATCAGGGTCCTTTTCAATGAGTCAGTTATGCGCATCAGGTAGCCAAAGTATTGGAACTTCAGCTTCAGCACAAGTCCTTCCAGTGAATATTCAGGACTGATTTCCTTTAGGATTGACTGGTTGGATCTCTTTGCAGCCGAAGGGACTCTCAGGAGTCTTCAGCACCAGAGTTCAAAAGCATCATTTCTTTGGCACTCAGCTTTCTTTATAGTCTAACTCTGACATCCATACATGACTACTGGAAAAACCTTTGCTTTGACTATATGGACCTTTGTTGGCAAAGTACTGTCTCTGTTTTTTAATATGTGGTCTAGGTCGGGCTTCCCTTGTGGCTCAGCAGGTAAAAAATCTGCCTGCAATGCAGGAGACCCAGGTTCAATCCCTGGGTTGGGAAGATCCCCTGGAGATCTACCCACTCCAGTATTCTGGCCTGGAGAATTCCATGGACTGTATAGCCCATGGGGTCGCAAAGAGTCGGACACGACTGAGCGACTTTCACTATTAACTCACTAGGTTGGTCATAGCTTTTCTTCCAAGGAGGAAGTGTCTTAATTTCATGGCTGAAGTTACTATTATTTTTTTTTTAACTAATCTTTTATTTTTTCATATCTCACTCAAGGTATCTTGAAAGATCCAAGTATGAGATTTGTTGAGTCTGGTTGGGAACCATGCTTTCATTTCCATGGGTGGGAAGTGGCCTTGGGTTTCTCTCGGTTCCTTTTGGACTCCCACAAAGTTTCATACAATTGGGAACTTGCCCAAATAGGAAGAATTTAGAAGTGTCAGTGGGAATAAAGATAAATGTCCTCTGGGACATCTTAATCAGTGCATTCTAAAGGAGATCAATCCTGGGTGTTCATTGGAAGGTCTGATGCTAAAGCTGAAACTCCAATACTTTGGCCACCTCATGCGGCAAGTTGACTCACTGGAAAAGACTCTGATGCTGGGAGGGATTGGGGCGGGAGGAGACGGGGACGACAGAGAATGAGATGGCTGGATGGCATCACCAACTCAATGGACATGAGTTTGAGTGAACTCCGGGAGTTGGTGATGGATAGGGAGGCCTGGTGTGCTGTGATTCATGGGGTTGCAAAGAATCGGACACGACTGAGCGACTGAACTGAACTGCACTGAATCAATGCAAAACATGGGAGTCAGGAGTTATATCTTGATCCAACTTAGCCCCTCTGGGAGTGATGAGAGTCCTTTGGGAGGAGAGAAGGCCCCAAGTTTTGTCTTTGGCCTGATCACTCACTCCATATTCCTCTTTATCTCTCCTTGGCTTTCTCTCTCTGCAGTCTCAATTCAGAACCCACAACCTATAATCTATTTTCTCCATCCTCGCCCTTGGAAAGTCCCAACCCCCACCCCACCCCCACCCCTTTCCACACTAGGGAGGCCATCATAGTCCTAAGACTCTGCTCATATCTTAAAAAGTCTGGTGCCTCAAACTCTGGATGCTGAGAGATTTCTTCTCCATAGGCTTTGCTGGATACAAGGGTGGGAGGGGCCGATGAGGACACGCGCTTCAGTCTGTAGAGTAAGGGAAGATAATGAGTGTCCTGCTCTTACCAGTGGCAGCTGGAGCTCATTTTCCCTGAGTCACCCAATAGCACACTGTACCTGACTATATAGCACATAGAAACAGCCTATCCCAAATGAGAAGGTACAACCTCTTACTAACATTTCTTGTAACCTTTTTCTTAAAAAAAAAATCACCCTGAGCATGATTGGGCTAAGAAACATTTGTCTCCTCCTTGATCTTGCTTTTACTAAAAGGGGCCACAAATTATGTTCATTGTTTTCCAAGCTCTTATCAAGAGCGGAAGGTCTTTTTCAACCCCATAAAATATTAGCTATAACTGAGCTTTGAGGTACCTTCAGTGTGTTTACATGCATTGAGAATATCTAAGAGGGAATACATCAAGTTACATTTATTACATTTATTCCATTTAGAACGTGTGCTTTATCTTATGAGTCTAGTGTTTCATGATACCTACTTGAAAACTAAACACAATTGAACTGAAGTGAGAAATAGGCCTTTACCAATGAGTTTAATGATTTACCACACTCATTTGAACTGTGGTGCTGGAGAAGACTCTTGAGAGTCCCTTGGACTGCAAGGAGATCCAACTAGTCCATTCTAAAGGAGATCAATCCTGGGTGTTCACTGGAAGGATTGATGATGAAGCTGAAACTCCAATACTTTGGCCACCTCATGCGATGAGTTGACTCACTGGAAAAGACTCTGAAGCTGGGAGGGATTGGGGGCGGGAGGAGATGGGGATGACAGAGAATGAATGGCTGGATGGCATCACTGGCTTGATGGACATGAGTTTGAGTGAACTCCGGGAGTTGGTGATGGACAGGGAGGCCTGGCGTGCTGTGATTCATGGGGTCATAAAGAGTCGGACATGACTGAGTGACTGAACTGAACTGAACTGAACTGAGTACATGTGTAGTGGGTATCTTGTTTTAATTTGCAGTTTCCACATGACACATGATGTGGACATTCTTTTCATATGCTTCTTTGGCATCTGTCTTCTTTGGTGAGATGTCTATTTGATGCTTTGGCCCATTTTTTAGTAAGGTTGTTTGTTTTCTTTTTTTTTTTATCCAATTTTATTTATTTATTTTTTTCAAGTTGAACAGACTAAATTTCTTTAAACAAACTTACTTATACTCCAGAGTCCTTTAAAAACTTAATAGCATTTATACATTGAAGATATTTGATTTTCTTGTAACTAGCACTTCAAATGCAACAAGCATTTGAAGCAACAAGCATTTGACCCAACAAGTAAAACTTTCTACAGTTCATAACTTTTATAAATAAAATAAATTAAATGTACAGTGAATAAGTTCTCTGAAATATTTCAATATTTCTGCAGGTTTAGTAACATCGTAAAATACATTTCAACTAAAATTCACAAATCTAAAAAGCTGTTAGGCATTTTTAGGCATTTTAAGATGGAAATGAAGACCAATGTTACATCGTAATATGCCAATTACAAATAGTACTTCAAATAGCAAATACTACAGTTTGTCCCAAACTTTAAAAACTGTTCATGAACTCAACACTGAACTATTGATGGCTATGAGAATTGTTTCCTAGCCTTTTTGAAAATTTCAACCCATTTACGTTTAAGGTAATTATTGATAAGTACGATCCCGTAGCCATTTTCTTTATTGCTTTGGGTTCAAGTTTATACACTCTTTCTGTGTATCCTGTCTATAGAAGATCCTTTAGCATTTCTTGGAGAGCTGGTTTGGTGATGCTGAATTCCCTCAGCTTTTGCTTGTCTGTAAAGCTTTTGATTTCTCCTTCATATTTGAATGAGATCCTTGCTGGGTATAGTAATCTGGGCTGTAGGGTATTTTCTTTCATCACTTTAAGTATGTCTTGCCACTCCCTTCTGGCCTGAAGAGTTTCTGTTGAAAGATCAGCTGTTATCCTTATGGGAATCCCCTTATGTGTTATTTGCTGCTTTTCCCTTGCTGCTTTTAATATTTGTTCTTTGTGTTTGATCTTTGTTAATTTGATTAATATGTGTCTTGGAGTATTTCGCCTTGGGTTTATCCTGTTGGGGACTCTCTGGGTTTCTTGGACTTGGGTGATTATTTCTTTCCCCATTTTAGGGAAGTTTTCAACTATTATCTCAAGTATTCTCTCATGGTCTTTCTTCTTGTCTTCTTCTTCTGGGACTCCTATGATTCGAATGTTGGAGCGTTTAACATTGTCCCAGAGGTCTCTAATATTGTCCTCATTTCTTTTAATTCGTTTTTCTCTTTTCCTCTCTGTTTCATTTATTTCTACAATTCTATCTTCTAGTTCGCTTATCCTGTCTTCTGCCTCTGTTATTCTACTGTTTGTTCCCTCCAGAGTGTTTCTGATCTCATCTATTGCATTATTCATTGTATATTGACTCTTTTTTATTTCTTCTAAGTCCTTATTAAATCTTTTGTCCATCTTCTCAATCCTTTTCTCCAGGTTATTTATCTGTAACTCCATTTTGCTTTCAAGATTTTGAATCATTTTCACCATCAAAATTTGAAATTTCTTTATCAGGTAAATTCCCTATATCTTCTTCTTTTGTTTGTGTTGGTGGGCAATTATCTTGTTCCTTTACTTGCTGGGTATTTCTCTGCCTCTTCATCTTGCTTATATTGCTTTGCTTGGGGTGGCCTATCCCTCTTCTTGCAGTTTGTGGAGTTCTCTTTATTATGTAGTTTCTTCGCTGTGTGTGGGGTTGGACGGGTGACTTGTCCGGGTTCCCTGGTTAGGGAAGCATGTGTCGGTGTTCTGGTGGGTGGAGCTGGATTTCTCTCTCCTTTAGAAGACAATGGGCTGCTTTTCTGGGAGCCTGATGTCCTCTGCCAGTATTCAGAAGTTGTTTTGTGGACTTTACTCTGCGTTCAAATGTTCTTTTGATGAATTTGTGGGGGAGAAAGTGGTCTTGCCATCTTATCCCTCCGCCATCTTGTTTCTTCCTCCCCAGAACACTGGATTCTTATATTCCACTTGGTCATGGAGTATCTCTTCCCAGCTGCTCCAGCAAGGCACAGCCGCTGTACCTTAACTTGGACGAGGGGTATCTCCTCAAAGCCGCGCCTCCTGCTTTGAATGTAGATCAGCTCCTCTCAGCCCTCCGGTGCCCAAGCAGCCACCGCCTCCTGAACGTGGTACAGCTCCTCTCGGCCACCGCCCTAACCCTGGGCGCGGGGTAGCTCATCTCAGCCACGATTCTGCACGTGGTCGGTTGCCCCGGAGCCGGGCGTCTCCCGCGTCTGCGCCGCCGGAGCCGGGCGTCTCCCGCGTCTCAGGTTGTTTGTTTTCTAATTGTTGAGTTTTTGATAGTTCTCTGTACAGTTTAGATATCAATCCTTCATCAGATTTTTTTTGTAAATATTTTTTTCCCAAACTATAACTTACTTTTCAATTCTCTTTATACTGATTTTTTTTTTTTGTTTTATAATTTACTTTCTATCCATTCACCTACTTGTGAAATATTCTCTGTATATCTTGGAAAACTGTAAAACTGAATCCATCTCCAACTTACTCTAATGGAGGAGATAGATAAATCAGCTCTAAGTAGAAAAGTTGTCCTGAAGATCGGGCCTTTCAGATTCTGGGGAAATCTGTCAAGGCTACTTAGTGAAAGGAAGGAGCCGGTGGCAGCTGATCCCTACTCTGGATCCCTCAGTCATTGAATAACCTTTGATCTCTCTTTTTAATGGATATTTATTTTCTTTCTTTTTGTAATGTTTAAAGACATTTAAACATTAAACAATATTTAAAGACAAGGTGATTTCTACAATGCTATTTCAATCCTTCAGTATTATATAATATTCTATTAAATTGTATTTCATTTGAGATTTTCACTGACACCTAATATACTATTTAAAATGCAGTGTAATTATGACTGTGGATCCAAGAATTTGGAATACAGATTCTGAAAATATAGTGCCCTCTATGACTATCTAAAAGTCATGAAAGTCCATAGGAAAATATATTCTTCTAGGACAAGTACCTCTAAAAATCATACCTGTCAAACAAGAAATTCAGAAATCTGTGACAGCACAAGAGCCTGATGGCAGAGAGAACGCTGATTCAGTCCTTGAATTTTCCATGGCGACTTCTCACCTGCACTTAGCAGCTGTTTATTGCTTGGTTCACTGGAGCATATGATGCTGAACCAAGCCACGGGTCAATAAAGTCATTTACAATGATCAACCCTCTGAGTGAAAGAGGTGATGAATCAACCAAAACTCCTTTAGGCAACAGACCTAGCAGGGAAATTTTGCACTTTAGGTAGAAAAACATAATCAAATGAATCAGCAGCCTGCACATCTCCCTAATTAATTTTACTACCTCTGGAGAAAGCATGCAGCCAACTTTTAAATGCTTTCCTCTTTTATTAAGGATGTTACTGGTTAGATAACAAACTCTGCAGAAAAACATGTAACCTTGACCTTGGAAGTATTTGGTAATTTCTGGATGTTTATATTATCAGATTTAATTTTAAATTCAATATTATCTTAATTTCCTTTACATTTTTATGCAACGTTTTCCTGTTAGATCAAACTAACATTTTCCTGTTAGATTGAAACCTGATATGTTTTTAATTATTATAAAAAATGGCATTATTAATGATTAAGTCAACAAAATCACAAAGCTTCACTTAGATAGCATCACTGACTCAAAGGACATGAATTAGAGCAAATTCTGAGAGATAGTGAAGAACAGGGAAACCTGTTGTGTTGCAGTCCATGGGTTCTCAAAGAGTCAGACACAACTTAGTGACTGAACGACAACAAATAAGTTCCATGAGCCACATGCTTTACACATCCAGACTCATTTAAACTTTATAAGAAGCTATGAAGCAGATAATGGATTTAGTCACATTTATGGAAACTAAATTGATAAATAGGTTAAATGCTGCCCTCAAGGCTGTAAAGCTCATGGGTGGTCCAATTAAAACTTGAATGACTGTCTCTTAGAATTGAAGTCTGTGCTTCTAATCTCTACATTAAAAGCAAATAATTATGTGGCATTTATTCATACACTAGTTTCAGAAATTACATGTCAATTTTATGAAAATTTTAATACTTTTTAGCTGTTTAAAGAGATTGCTAGATTATATTCTACAGGATATTTCAAAATAGATATATAAATAGATATATAAATTAGTATATAGATATGTAATAGATATATAAATTAGTAACTTGTTATATAAATATTTTAATGATAATAATGACACATTATTGAATAGCAACACATTATTGAATAACAGCACATTATTGAATGACACATTATTATATTTGGAGTCCAGAGTATGTGACAACATGCTAACTGCTTTTAACAGATGTGTGATCTGACTCAATCTTCATATTAACATTGGAAAAGGAGGTGTTAGCAAACTATGATAAATGTATGTCTACCAAATAATCTTAAACATTTTCACATAGAGAAAATATATTCAGAATGACATAGTTTTTCTGCCTGAAAATCTTGCATGTTAATGCACTCCTATTTTTTTCTTTGTTTTTTAGTTTTGCACTGTCAGGTACTTTTGCACTTAGGCACAATTGTGCGTGGCTTCTGAGATGAGAAGGTGAAGAGTTTGGGTCCTTCATGGGTATTAACCTAATCTGCCCATAAATAATATTTGTGGCTTCATATAGAGATCCATCAACTCAACAACTGACCACAGTGCCTACTTGAACAAGGCAAAAAGTGGCTGTTGGTTATAGTCAAAATATTTTCTAAAATGAGCCCTATCCTTTGGCAATTTATAAATATTTCCTGAGGCTTGATACAAGCATATGCAAATACAAACAACACAGCCTTAATTAAATGAGTGTTCAAGACAGCAAAGTGCCACCCAAATTAGTGCATGGTGCATGTTAAGTAAATTAAGAGAGGAGAGGGATCATTTTGGACTACTGTGGTCCCAAAAGGCTGTAATAGACAGGACAGCTGGACTATATATAAACCAGATGTCGACTGGGGTTTCCTGTTCCCTATCAAAGTTGTATTTATTTGAGATCAGCCTACTTTCCACAATTACAAGCAATGAAAGATCCAATGTTTTCTCTGAGAGGTATACAAAATCTTGGAAAAAGATCCGGTCCACATATAAGTCTTCTTAGTTTATGAAAAAAAAAAAAAAATCTCTCTGGTCTGTCTATTTTCCTTCTGAATTTCATAAATCTGGATCTAATCTTTATCTCGTTTTGAGAACTATCTCCTTCCCAGTGTCCATAAATAAAATAAAAATGTAGTAACATTTTGGTATGTTGTTTTGTGTGGACAGTAGTGTTTAACCCAATGTAAGTATTTAACCAAAGATTAGGTGCATAACCTGGACTTGAGGAGAGAGAGGAGAAGCAATGGCTACAACTCAGAATACTATTGGAGAAGGCAGTGGCACCCCTCTCCAGTACTCTTGCCTGGAAAATCCCATGGATGGACAGAGGAGCTTGTAGGCTGCAGTCCATGGGGTCACTAAGAGTCGGACACAACTGAGCGACTTCATTTTCACTTTTCACTTTCATGCACTGGAGAAGGAAATGGCAACCCACTCCAGTGTTCTTGCCTGGAGAATCCCAGGGATGGGGGAGCCTAGTGGGCTGCCGTCTATGGGGTTACACAGAGTCAGACACGAGTGTAGTGACTTAGCAGCAGCAGCAGCAGCAGGGATACTATAACCTATAACCTAAGCAGACACTCCTGTTTCTAATGTTTTCAGCTACCAACCCACTGAGGATTTTGCCCTTGCCTCTTTGCTACATGAAGCCCCTGGTTCATGTCTTTTCTGAGGCTGTTCTCAACGCTCTCTCTTTCTAATATCTCTACCTGCTTCCTTACTTTCTGACTTATTTAAAAGAATGCTAAGTTCTTTTCACTTTGTAGTCTGGACTATTCATCTCTTCTTTACCGCTCCTTCTCAAGCTTCAATCTAACCCAAAAAGGCTTTCAGAAGGCCAAAAAAAATTTCTGTAAAACAAGTATTCTGTCATTAGAAGGCACTTGTATCCATATATCTATGTATATGTATATCTATACCTATCTATCTATATATATATCTATATCCAATACTTTGGCCACCTCATGCAAAGAGTTGACTCTTTGGAAAAGACTCTGATGTTGGGAGGGATTGGGGGCAGGAGGAGAAGGGGATGACAGAGGATGAGATGGCTGGATGGCATCACCAACTCGCTGGACATGAGTTTGGGTGAACTCCGGGATTGGTGATGGACAAGGAGGCCTGGCGTGCTGAGATTCATGGGGTCACAAAGAGTTGGACACGACTGAGTGACTGAACTGAACTGAACTGATATCTACATCTGTATATACATCCTTTTCTCTCTTTTTTGGCCTATGTTGAATTGTATTGATAAATGTGTAAAATCTTTCACTGAGTGGTCATTCTTCCTTTAGATTGGGCAACTCAAGTTATTGAAAACTGGAGAAAACATGTTTAACTGTTCTAAATTGATTTAGAGTCTGTGCCTCTGTGATTCCCATTCTTGGCTTTAGAGCTTTTCTGTGCCATGAGCGACATGGAAAACATACTGAATGCTTTCTCAGGTGGTTTCTTCATTCAGTTGAACTATCTTCATGTAAACTTTTACCATTCTAGTCACTTTTCTTCAAACCTTTTCCCCTATAGTGCCATTGAAATATGGTGATCAGAACTGAATATACTCCTTCAGATTTGATCTTATCAGTGAAGGATAAAAGATGCTTCATCTCCCTAATTTAATATGTGATACTTTCTAAATGAAGAAATATTGAGGTTTTTTTTTTTTTTCAGCCACAATGCAGTTTATTGAATTTATTGGCAGTGGAGGAAATCTCAGGTTTCTTCACATATGTTATGTGAAGAAAACTTATGTTATGTGTTGCTGCTAATATATCTCTTCCACCATGTTTTTGTATAACTGTGATGATAAAAATCCTCATTCTTAGTTTATTTTACTCTTGATTTTGCTCTCCGTTCCTCTTGATGTGATTGTATGACTGACATTGTTTTGGAATTTCACTTAATCTTTATAAAATGTTTCTCATTATATGTGAAGCAAAAAAAAGCAGTAAAGTATTTCTCATGATAATAACCAGTTTTTATTTTGTGCCTACTACTACCAGGACTTACTTTATAGCTTAGTTGGTAAAGAGTCTGCCTGCAATCCAGGAGACCTGGGTTCAGTCCCTGGGTCAGGAAGATCCCCTGGAGAAGGAAATGGCAACCCACTCCAGTATTCTTGCCTGGAGAATCCCATGGACAGAGGAACCTGGCAGGCTACAGTCCATGGGGTTGCAAGAGTAGGACAGGATTTTGTGACTAAACCACCACCAACAGTACCAGGATTCTGAATGTACATGCTAGTAATTTCCTGAAATAGCCTCTTTTATCTTTCTTATATTTTAATTTAGGTATTCTAATGAGTATTCTTCTATTCTAAAGCTTCAAAGAAATTTGCTTGTTTCCTTTTAAGAATTGATTTTCCCAACTCTGAGGTATATTACTTAAGACAACTCCTCTTTGAATTATTTTGTAACATCTCCTCTTGATATTCCCAGCAAGAATACTTACCAGAAAATGTCACCAATTACCTAAATCATATTTAAGAGAAAAATATTCTCCATCTATTTTAGAGGAGAATTCTGTTTGCAAAATATCCTAAAGAGATTACAAACATGTATTAGTCCTTCATTGATGAATTTATTATTCAAAAAGCACTTACTTTCCTTCTAAATTTTAGGTTCAAAATTAGTCAGCTAAAGGCCCAGCAGGAAGAGTGGGGAAAATGTTCAATGATAATTTTGAGGAGCCTAAGCTAGTGGAAGGAAAAGGCACATGTGAGGACAAGTACTGAATCTTAGGCTGCTGCTGCTGCTGCTAAGTCACTTCAGTCGTGTCCAACTCTGTGTGACCCTATAGATGGAAGCCCACCAGGCTCCCCCATCCCTGGGATTCTCCAGGCAAGAACACTGGAGCGGGCTGCCATTTCCTTCTCCAATGTGTGAAAGTGAAAAGTGAAAGTGAAGTCGCTCAGTCGTGTCCGACCCCCAGCAACCCCACGGACTGCAGCCTACCAGGCTCCTCCATCCATGGGATTTTCTAGGCAACAGTACTGGAGTGGCTTGCCATTGCCTTCTCCGGAATCTTAGGCTAGAGTTATATAAAAGGTGGGTTTCTAGATGGCACTATTGATAAAGGATCTGCATGACAATGCAGGAGACACAAGAGATGTGGGTTTGATTCCTGGGTCTGGAAGATCCCCTAGAGTAGGAAATGACACCCCACTCCAGTGTTCTTGCTATTCTTGCCTGGAAAATTCCATAGGCAGAGGAACTTAACAGACTGCAGTCCATGGGGCTGCAAAGAGTTGGACATGCCTGAGTGCACAACCTATATAAAAGGTAATACTGGAGCATATAGGGATAAGCATGAGGGTAAAGCAAGAGGTAGGAATGGCGCTATTTTGGAAAGGTGTTTTATGCTATAGCCTTCAGTGAAAAGAGGGATGACCATTTTTCAGGGAATGGAGTATCTCGAATTTAAACTTTTCAAAATTATTCACCCTTAAGACTCTCAGGGTCTTCTATAGACCCTCTAACACATCTGTCGCCTAAACAGAGAGTGTCGAATTCAATGTGAGATCTTTCAGATCTTCTGAACATGTTGATTGGTGGCTAAGAATTTTAGCCTGCAGCTTGTAGAGGCAGGATGAGGCAAGTTTAATTGCTCTTAAAGTGCTTTTGTATTTTTCACAAAATATGAGAGATCAGATTTTTCTCTGACATACAACATTATATTAGTGATAGTGACGATGACTAAAGGTAGGGAAAATGTTTAGAAAAACACAAGGAATCAGTGACTGATTTTAATATGGGAAGATTAGTTAATGGGAATAGAACTAAAAAGATGATTCACTATTTTCTGCCTTTTGAAATTGGATAAATGATAGTACTATAAACAGATATTACATTCAAAAAAGGAGGGACAATTTAAAGAGCAATGGGGATGATGATTTTGGTCTGGAGTATTATGAATATACTATATATTATAGTATATAGAATTATATATATATAGGTGTTTATAATGGAGAAGGAAATGGCAACCCACTCCAGTGTTCTTGCCTGGAGAATCCCAGGGAAGGGGGAGCCTGGTGGGCTTCCGTCTATGGGGTCACACAGAGTCGGACACGACTGAAGTGACTTAGCAGCAGCAGCAGCAGCAGGTGTTTATAAATACGCATTCAGTAGACCTTTGGGAATTTAGTCTGAAAGCTCAGGAGAGATTTGAGAATAACCATCAGTTATATTTGATAAATGAAACTATGGAACAGGGTGATATTAGCTGATGTCAGAACCACAGAAAATACCACAATGGAAAATCAGAATTTAAGAAGAATGAAGTAATGTAGCTTGAAATAGAATATAAGAAAAATAAGAGTATGTTTAGAGCAATCAGTACCTCGAAGTCAAGAAAGTAAACAATTTGAAGGAGTATCCCAATTATTTGAGTATTTAAAACAGCACCCATCTTCCACTACTGCCTAAGGTTGTGTGTGTCGTGAATTTGGGGAAGATTTGGCTTTATGCTTTTGGCTGAAGTTCTCTGATTTTGTTGCGATTATGTGATGGCTGGAATAACAGGGGCTGGAAGAAGCCCCTGCACCTCTCTCTGTTTATTTAGTCCCAAAGCTTCTCCAAGGGATCTCTTCATATGAGCAGTTTGGACTTGCTTACTGAAAGATAGTTTCAGAACAGTGGGGTTATTTATACTGTGGCAGAGGGTTCTAGTGCAAGTGTTCCAGCTTAGTAAGTCAGTTATAATGCCTTCTATGACTTAACATAAATCAAATAGTGTCACGGCCACAGGGTTCTAATGGGTTACAGGCCCCTGCAGATTAAAGTGGAGGATTAGATTCCATCCCTTGATGGGACATGGTGAGGTTCTGGAAGAGCATGTGTAGTGGAAGAAACTTCTGCCATTTTTTAAATATTCAATGTGCAACAATAAGGAAGTGACCTAAAATGTTATATGTGATGGATATATAAAATATGACATAACTAAAACATGCCCGTTAGGTTTATTCTGTCGAGGGACATTAATTCACCCAAGATAAGGACGAAAGCAAGATTTTAGGGACTTGAGAATTGAATGGGAGGTGAGGAAGTAGAGATGTAATGTAACAGTTTTATTTATAAATATTGAATATTCAGTGTAATAGGGTAGACTAGAAAGTTAAGCTTTTTAAAGATTAGCTTTTTAACATGAGAAGGAAAGAATTGAGTCTGTTTTATCTTGAAGGCTAACAATAAATTTTAGCAATTATTTCTAGGTTTTGTTTGTTTGTTTTGGAAATAGTTGCTATAGCATGTCAGGCAGCATTATTAAGGAGTTTCAACAAGGAATTAAATGAGAAGGTTGTTAGCATGAGTGAAAAGAAAGGAGTCACTGTCAGTATCCCTAATGAGCAATGTCAATGACTGGTTCAGTAGAGGAGAAAGTGGAAGGAAAGTTAGATACTCGTTGGGAATGACGATTCAGTTCCAAGCAAGTAAAACCACAATCACATTCAAGGTAAAAAAAAAAAAAAAAAAAAATTGATGTTCAGTAATAAGTAATTTGGCAAAACTATCTTTTCATGTTTAATGAAGGTAGGATATCTTTTATATTTATATTCATTATTATAAGCAAGAAAATAAATGCTTCTCTGAACTTTTTGTGTTCGAACTGTGTCCTGTAAAGTGGGATATTTTTACAATGGCCATCAAACTGAGACTGTACTACTGCAAGGAAAGAAGGAATTGAGAAAGTGTGGGCCATCTTGTTTTGATCAACATGGACGAAAGAGTGCAAATGATATTTAAGGGCAATTGCCAAAATACCAAACTATTGATAGGTGCTGTGCATTGGTCAAACTTGTTTACTTAAGAATTATCCTGACAATAAGAAGGTGGTTAAGAAAGACTGTGTGATGCCTATAATCATAACGTTTAAGATGATACATACAGAGATTTCTTTTAAATGAAAAGAAAATATGCCTAGATTAACTTTGAGGAATATTTTCAAAATAACCATGTTAACTGCAGTCTTTCCACAGAATAAAAATCATTGTATTATAAATCTCTAAAAATATAGTAGCACACTTCTAAAAAAAAGAATATTGACAAATTTATTTTTTGGAAAATTGCCAAAAAAAAATCCCAAGAAAATATTAGAGTCTTCTTTTTGATAAAATAATATTTCACATTGATTAAATTTGTTATGCAGAAAGCTGATTTTATTTTGTATTTTCTTAGTTAATTCTGTATCTTTATAATTTGACTTTTTGAGATATTTCCAACCCTGACAACATTTGAGATTATTAGGGCTTCCCCTGTCCCACCCCAGTATTTGTTAGTCCCAAATATAAAATTATAGTCAGAGAAGAAAGAAATAAACATATTATATTTGAAGGTTTGTTTTTATATTTTTATGTTTTGCGTGTGTTTGTGGGGGTTGTAGGTACAGTGTGTTTGTGATAAGGTGTAGGTTTTTTTTTTTCATATTTTGCAAGCAAACTTTTGATAGACATTTCTGCTATTACTGATGCTCTTTGAAAACGCTAAGATATCTTAAAGAAATCCCCTTTAACTACACTAATTCATAGACTTACACATATATCACCTCTTAAAAAAATAGGCAAAGTTAGTAAATTAAAATCATTAGACATTTGAAAATTTAAGATATCTTCTTTGGCCATTGCAACATAATCAGTGTGAGGAGTGATATTCTGCAGAAACATGGGGAATCTGTTCCTATGATAGTCAAGGCAGAGGCACTCCAGGTTCCAGACAACAATCAGCATTAAAGAAAACTGGTGAGGCAAATAGCCCAAGTGTCTTTTTCTTTCTGTTTTCATTAACAATGAGTAGAAATAAGACAGGGGCTCATGGCATAAAATGTAGAAAGGCAATTACAACTTTAACTTGGAGTAATTAGACCAATTTCTTTCTTGGCAGAACTAGAAGATTTGGGTTGGGAAGAAGTTAAGGACTTCCCTTGGAAGGAATAAAAACCTAGTTAGCAGTCTGACACTTCTTTGAAAATCAGGAGCAGATTAAACACCGAAAACCATCCCCGAGCAAACTTCCTTCTAGTCCAAGTCTTAGATGAATGAATGAAAGATTTATCTTTAAGCAATAAGAAAACAGTAGCATATTAAAAATAACGACATTTTAGATAATATTTTTGCTAGTTTTTTTATGCGACAGGTTTAAATGTATTATTGATGTTTCTTTCATTCGGTAATTGAGTCTTTCAGAGTGAGTGTGTATAACTTGCATGTATAACTTGCAATTGCTGCTATAACAGATTACCAGAAACTTTGGGTCTTAAAATGGCACAAATGCATAAATTTATAAAACCAACATGTGTCTCCCCAGATTAAAATCAAATGACAGCAGGGTGCATTGCTTTCTGATGATTATGGAGAGAATCAGTTTCCTTGCTCTTTCAGGTTTTTGGTGAAATTTAATTCCTATGGTTGTAGGACTGAAGCCCCTGGGTTCTTTTCTGTCTGTTAGCTTATGGCAGTTACTACCTTTCAGAAACTGCCTTTGTGCCTTTTCACCGGGCCCCCTTGCTGCATTTTCAAAATCAGCAATGGCAAGCCTGGTCTTTACAAAGTGAATCTCGCCTTCTCCTTCTTTTGCTTTCACATCTCTCACCCTTCTGTCTTCCTTTTGAACTTTTAAGAGCTCATGAATTTAAATTAAGCCTACCATAATTGGATAAACTCCTTCTTTTAATATTTTTAACCTTTTGCCACTCAAGGTAACATAGTCACAGATTCCAGGCATTCAGACATGAACATCTTTGGGGGACCTTTATTCTATCAAGTGCCTGCTATCTACTAGGTATTTGCTGCTGCTGCTGCTAAGTCACTTCAGTCATGTCCAACTCTGTGCAACCCCATAGACAGCAGCCCACCAGGCTCCCCTGTCCCTGGGATTCTCCAGGCAAGAACACTGGAGTGGGTTGTCATGTCCTTCTCCAGTGCATGAAAGTAAAAAGTGAAGTTGCCTGAAAAATCCCATGGGCAGAGGTATTTGTTAGGTTATCAAAAATATCATATGCAGGTACATACTGCTATATTTAAAATAAATAACCAACAAGAACTTATTGTGTAATACAATAAAATCTGTTCAATATTTGGCAATAACCTAAATGGGAAAATATCTTGAAAACATAGATATATGTACACGTATAACTGAATCACTTTGCTCTACACCTGAAACTAACACAACATTGTTACTCAACTATACTCTGATATAAAAAAAAATTATAAAATGTCATGTGCCTTGAAAATTAAAATTTTATCAAGGAGAATGCCCTTGTTTGTTGGAAATGCAAAAGAAAGCACATGTCGGCAAAAACAAACAAAAATCCTATCCCTCCTCGGATCATGATTAGGTGGGGTAGGTAGATAAGCAGCTATATAAATATAAAATGATACCTGTGACATATCAGATTTTTTTTTTTTTTTGCTCTGATAAACTTCTCTAAATATATGCAGAGTACATCATGAGGAACGCTGGGCTGGAAGAAGCACAAATTGGAATCAAGATTCCCGGGAGAAATTTCAATAACCTCAGATATGCAGATGACACCACCCTTATGGCAGAAAGTGAAGAGGAACTCAAAGGCCTCTTGATGAAAGTGAAAGAGGAGAGTGAAAAGTTTGGCTTGAAGCTCAACATTCAGAAAACGAAGATCATGGCATCTGGTCCCATCACTTCATGGGAAATAGATGGGGAACAGTGTCAGACTTTCTTTTTTGGGGCTCCAAAATCACTGCAGATGCTGATTGCAGCCAGGAAATTAAAAGACGCTTACTCCTTGGAAGGAAAGTTATGACCAACCTAGATAGCATATTAAAAAGCAGAGACATTACTTTGCCAACCAAGGTCCATCTAGTCAAGGCTATGGTTTTTCCAGTGGTCATGTATGGATGTGAGAGTTGGACTGTGAAGAAAGCTGATCGTCGAAGAATTGATGCTTTTGAACTGTGGTGCTGGAGAAGACTCTTGAGAGTCCCTTGGACTGCAAGGAGATCCAGCCAGTCCATTCTAAAGGAGATCGATCCTGGGTGTTCATTGGAAGGATTGATGCTAAAGCTGAAACTCCAATACTTTGGCCACCTCATGTGACGAGTTGACTCACTGGAAAAGACTCTGATGCTGGGAAAGGTTGGGGGTGGGAGGAGACGGGGACGACAGAGAATGAGATGGCTGGATGGCATCACCGACTTGATGGACATGAGTTTGAGTGAACTCTGGGAGTTGGTGATGGACAGGGAGGCCTGGTGTGCTGTGATTCATGGGGTCTCAAAGAGTCGGACACGACTGAGTGACTGAACTGAACTGAACTGAAGGTGACAAGTATTTCTCACTCATGCCACACGCTGTAATTTGTCAGCAAGGGCTGTTGCACATCATATTCTGATTCTGGAATTTATACTGAAGTAGCAGGCACCATCTGAGCATGTTGGGAAGGAGAGAGCAGAACAAACTGCATATGGGTTGCTGAAGCTTCTACCTAACAGTGATACCTGTCACTTTTGCTCACCTTTCACTGATTAACCATGTCACACATCCAAACATAGCTTCAACATGACAGGGAGACTCCTACTGGGTCTCTGGGAAGAGAACTAGGACATTTGGAGGTCACCATGAAGTATTACTATATAGATGTGAATAAGTACTAACAAAGGAAGGTCCATGTTGCTAAAAGAATGTTTTTCAGAGGAGTTTGTCCAATGAGAAGCTTCCCTATGAGTGATATTTATGAGATAAAACTAAAGGATGAGTAAAAGTCAAAGAATAGAAAATTGGCAGGAAGAGGAAGAAACTGCTGGTCAGAAAGGACAAATTCAAAGTGCCAGTGGGAAGCAGGAGGCATCTTAAAAGTTTTTCCATCTGTTGTGCATGCAACCTGGTATTGTCTAATAAAGACTTGTATTTTCTTTTCTTTTTTTTTTTTATTATATTGATTGGTTTTGCCATACATTGACATGAATCCGCCCCGGGTGTACATGAGTTCCCCTTCCTGAACCCCCCTACCACCTCCCTCCTCCCCTTATCTTCCCTCTGGGTCATCGCTGTGCACCAGCCCCGAGCATCCTGTATCATGCGTCGAACCTGGACTGGTGATTTGTTTCACATATGATAATATACATGTTTCAATGCCATTCTCCCAAATCATCCCACCCTCACCCTCTCCCAGAGAGTTCATTGCAGCTCTGTTTATAATAGCGAGGACATGGAAGCAACCTAGATGTCCATCTGCAGATGAATGAATAAGAAAGCTTTGGTACATATACACAATGGAGTATTACTCAGCCATTAAAAGGAATGCATTTGAATCAGTTCTAATGAGATGGGTGAAACTGGAGCCTATGATACAGAGTGAAGTAAGCCAGAAAGAAAGACTTGTATTTTAAATAAATACTACACTGACTCTGTGTTAATCTAGTCTACAAAGTCATGACAAAATAAATCCTAATCAAATTCTCTTAGTTATTGCTTTTCTGGTATTTAAATGAGAATTTTAATCTTTAAATCAGTGTTATCTAAACTCTCAGCAGTGAATCATCTATATTGAAATCATCTGGGATACCTATTAAAATGTATAACCCCAGTCAACCAGTATTTAAAGTTGGATTGCGATATCACATTTTAAGAAAGCTCTCCAAGGAATTTTGTTTCACTTTAAGTTTTAGAAACACTGGTGTAACATAAGGCAAGTTTCTAAAATCTGCAAAATATTTGCATGATTGAAGTAAGATTGAGCAATGCACAGTTCCTTAATATGAGGACAGAGATATACTTGTGAACAGATATATACATTTGTTTTTATGTTTATGATGGCTTAAAGAAGATTAATATGAGTACATTTTGAAACATCTGGAAGAAAATCTAAGTGCCAGAACTAACATGCAAATTGCTTGTTATGGACTGAATGTTTGTGTCCTTGCAAAAGTCCTATGTTAAAATCTAATCTCTCTTTGTGGCCCCATGGACTGTAGCCTATCAGGCTCCTCTGACCATAGGATATTCCAGGTAAGAATACTGGAGTGGGTTGCCATTTACTACTCCACGGGATCTTCTGACCCAGGGATTGAACCTGGGTCTCCTGCATTGCAGGTAGATTCTTTATCCCTGGCACCACCTAGGTAGCCCAATTTAATCCCAATGTGATGGTATTAGGAGGCTGGGGCATTTGGAAGGTAATTAGGTCATGAGGATGAACTCTCAGGAATGAGACTGTTGTTGTTGGTCAGTCACTCAGTCATGTCCAACTCTTTGTGACCCCACGGACTACAATGTGCCACACTTCCCTGTCCTTCACTACCTCCCAGAGTTAGCTCTAACTCATATCCATTGAGTCAATGATACCATTCAGACATTTTATCCTCTGTCACCCTCTTATTCTCTTGCTCTAAATGTTTACCAGCATCAGGGTCTTTTCCAGAGAGTTAGCTATTCATATCAGGTAGCCTTATAAGAAGAGGTCAGGTAGCTAGTTGTTTCTCTTTCTTCTAAAGGGGAGTCGGGGAGTGCAAAGAGAAGTTAACTTCTGCAATTCAGCAGAAGGCTCTCCACAAACTCAAGCTTGCTTTTACCCTGAACTCAGACTTCCAGCCTCCAGAACTTTGAGAAATACATGTCTGCTATTTTCAATCCATATACTTCCTTACGATGGCCCTAACTAAGACAGTGTTTATACTTGCTTGTATTCTCCACAGTAGCCATAGGATATGGTACTCTGATTTTCATTGATATGGATTAAGTGGAAAGAAGGTCACCTTGATATGTAAAAGAGGTATTCTTGTAAGGTGAGGGTAAAAAACATACTTAAAACAAAAAACTGTGAATGAGGACTCCCCCGTGTCGTGTCTTGAGTGTTTCAAGAGGCAAGAAAATTGAGCTAGTACTCAATTTTGGTTGTATATGTATGCTCTCTACAAAAATCTCTGATATTTATATTTACTTTATATTCTACAAAAAGCAATTTGGTTTCCAAAAAACTTTATTTTTCAATTATATCAACATTAGTTTGAATTTTGTTTTCTATTGTTGTTCAGTTCAGTTCAGTTCAGTCGCTCAGTCATGACCGACTCTTTGCGACCCCATGAATCACAGCACACCAGGCCTCCCTGTCACCGACTCCCAGAGTTCACTCAAACTCATGTCCATCGAGTCGGTGATGCCATCCAGCCATCTCATTCTCGGTCGTCCCCTTCTCCTCCCGCCCCCAATCCTTCCCAGCATCAGAGTCTTTTCCAGTGTTGTTGAGTAACTTATTTTGTTGCAACTTTATACTGCGGTATATACAATAAATAAATATGTTTATATTTAGCTTTATAGTTGAACATATCAAGTTACATTTAAATAACTTAAGCAAATTCTAGGACCTGTGGGTTTCTGTATGTTTCTTTTCCTCTAAACATGGGTCTGTGAATGATTATACAAAAGTATGAGAAATGTGAGTCTAGTGTATTAGACTGCTCGCTTTGCCTGTCTAATTCCATCTCATCCTTAATATTTCATGATAGGCATGTTTTGTTTTGAGTTGCTTTCACTAGAACAGAATTAAGTATAAGTGGTATTATTCACTGGTATTAGAGCAGGCACCTCCAAGAACTGTGATCACTTGCCTACTAGATTGTGTAACTTCTGGGTATTGTCCATTTGCTCACTGAGGTTTTTCTCTACCCTGCACTCTTCTATGGAATGCTGATGCAGATGAATATCATCAACAGGCCCCCTTATCTCCTGCTCTTCATTTGGGTTCAGCCAGTATGAAATTTCAGTACAAGAGTAGAGAGGGGGATCCAGGGGAATTCAATGCCTATGTTTTTTCTCGTTCTTTTTTGTAAGGTTCTCGTTAGGCTGGAAGTGTCTGTTGACAAAGGGCCATGCCCCTCTGAAGGCGGCTTCCTCTCCAGAGTACTGTCCCTCTCCAATACTCTCAGACAGGGTTCTAGTAACAGATCCCTCTCCTCAGCTGTGTTCTGATACAACTTGCCCATGACTTTGTAAATAGTATGTTTACTAAACACTACTCAAATGATTCTAATATTTATTAGTGCTTTCAATTCTACATTTTGTGGTGACAGATTCTTCTTTTAAAGCTTCTTTCAATCTCTGTGTGCATTAGTCGCTCAGTTGTGTCCGACTCTTTGCAACCCCGTGAACTATAGCCTCCCAGGTTCTTCTGTCCATGGGATTCTCCAGACAGGGATACTGCAGTGGATATCCATTTCCTCCTCCAGGGGATCTTCCCAACCCATTCATTCAACCTCTAGCACAGTGTTTGGAATGCAAGTACTTCAAAGATATTTCTTTGATGGATATAGTTACTATTAGTTAGAGGTATTGATTAAATCAGAATTAAAATTCAGATCTAGAGAGACAATCCTATTGGCAACACTATTACTTTAAAAATATTAGCTTTCATTTTTTATTTTAATCTCCAGCTATGTGTGTTATAAAATTGATGATTGCAACACAAGCTACCAAGAAGTTTTAAAGTAATAACTGTGTGACTTTCAATCACTTTGTATACATGGTAGGATGCTAGTTCTTTAGGCTGATGTTTTCTATAGAACATTAGCTTGTGTTAGAAGTTTCTCCAGTATGCCCAGTGTTGGATTTATTAGTGTTGTAGTAATTGTTTACAGTTATCTTGCAAAGTAACATTAGTCATATCTTTCTACATGAACTTAATGCCTGGTGTTTCATCTGTAAACATGATGAATATAATAAATCTCAAAATTAAACAAACCATTTTGTATGAGAGGATCACTGTCTTTTAAGTATTTGGATTAGTTGACACTTTAAATGGAGAAAAATGTCATTTCAAAGATTTTGGAAGCATGAGAAAAATTTTACATTGAGGATTCACTAAAAGATGTCATTGATATTTTATCTTCTCCTCCAGTATATATATTGAAAAAAATGGATGGCTATTGTCCTTTGAATAAGAATTCAACACTTGTAATAAATATGCTGGAGTATAATAAATATATAAGAATACGTAGCAGACTCTTCTATGCATTTTTATGTACCCACAGATCCTGTTAGATCACTATAGCTCCCTGTCTTCATTGATACTGCCTTAGACTAAAACAATGTCAGCTGTCTCTTGAATTACTGTAACAGGCCATTTTACTTTGTCTCATGTCTCTTTCAGTCTTGCCCCACAACTCTCTGTTCTTTATGTGGCAGCTAAGGTAATACTTCAAAAGGACACATTTAATCTTCCCACTTTCTTGTTTAAAATTCTGTAATGTTTTCCCATAGAATCAAGAAAAAGTGCAAACAATTTTAAATATAAGATTCTCTATTATTTGGCCCATGGTTTCCTCTGTAACCTACTTTGGGTAGGTTCAAAGCTTTTTCAAGTGTGTCTCTGAACATTCAATATATACTGATGTCTGTGCAGTTCACCTAAAGCAACAGCAATTGGATGCTTGGAGTCATTTCATGGAAAGAAAATAAAAACAAAAGGACATACGGGTACCCAGTCTTACAAACTGCATTTACTGAGCAAGGAGGCTAAATATGTATGTATTTACACATCCTATAAATGGTTTTTCCCGTGGTCATGTATGGATGTGAGAGTTGGACTGTGAAGAAGGCTGATCGCTGAAGAATCGATGCTTTTGAACTGTGGTGTTGGAGAATACTCTTGAGAGTCCCTTGGACTGCAAGGAGATCCAACCAGTCCATTTTAGAGGAGATCAATCCTGGATGTTCATTGGAGGGACTGATGCTAAAGCTGAAGCTGCAATACTTTGGCCACCTCATGCGACGAGTTGACTCACTGGAAAAGACTCTGATGCTGGGAAAGGTTGGGGGCGGGAGGAGAAGGGGACGACGGAGAATGAGATGGCTGGATGGCATCACCGACTCTGTGGTCATGAGTTTGAGTGAGCTCCGGGAGTTGGTGATGGACAGGGAGGCGTGGCGTGCTGTGATTCATGGGGTCGCAGAGAGTCGGACACGACTGAGCGACTGATCTGATCTGATCTGATCTGATCTGATATGTACATATATATATATATCTCAAAATATTTACTTAATAAACATACACAGTATATATACACATATGCACATATTTACATCTACCTTAATCACAATTATTTCATATAATAAGGAACACTTTAATACTAAAACTATTATGTACATTCAAACATTATAAAACCATCTAAATATATTTAAATTTAGGAAATATTTTCTTTCCCTTATTTGTTCTATTTCATCGTGAATTGTCACAAAATTCAGTGTGGACTTAGAGCAATCTATGAGTCAATATTTGAGAATCACTATAAGTATTTTGTACAAATTGTTTATTCTGCCTGACGAATTTCCCTTTCTCAAATTATTACCACCACTACATACAGTATGAGATGTCTTTTCACTCCATTTGACTATAAGTCTTAGTTTCAATTTTATGTTTCTACTAATTTTTCCTAAACTCTCCAAAGCTGAATGGTTTCTCTGTGTGTCCCATAGCATTTATTATGCACCACCATGGATCTGATGTCTTGTATTTTCTCATTTGTCTCTTTTCCTCAGTACACGTAAGATTCTTAATATCAGGGCTTGAGTTTTCATCACCAAGATAGGCTTACTGGTGCCTGTCTTGCCTAGGCCTAGACACAGTGTTGTAAAAAATAGTCTAAAGACTGGATAAGCCAATGACTATATCACAATTTCAGCAAGCAAATTAATTTTAGGAGTAGTTGTGTAGAAAAGTGATTCTTTGAAACCAATTCAGAGTTCTCCAGTCATGATCAGAGATACTCACTTGTTTTTCCCGCCTGTGATTCTGTCCTCACTGAGGAAGTTTTAGTTATGCTTTTCTTGGTATATTTGGAAAGAAAAATTTCTAACTATGAGATATGCACTGTGATGAGAAATTTATAAACCAATGACTAGTTTAACCTACTGTCATAGAATTTAATTCTTATTATACCTTTAAACAATTAAACAAAATATTTTGGTATTCATGTATATATATATTCTGTCTATAATATTTGTCAATCCATATGGAATTTTTTTCCTTAAAATGTATCCTAAACGTATTTAACAAATGCACACACATGTAAAATCACACACACACACACAGAGAAAAATACTAGCCTAATAATTGACAGGCTTATCTTCAATATATGAAATTACTTTGGAAAGGGAGATAATGACTACTCAGATGTCATTTTTATAATATACCCAATGTAATCTGTCTCTAAAAGAAATTATTAATATTTATTGTTAAATAAAATATTTTTAAAAGTATAGATTTTTGAAAGTTAGCTATATTGAGAAACTCCAGGGGATAGTGAAGGAAGAGAAGCCTGACAAGCTGCGGTCCATGGGGTCGCAAAGTCGGACAAGATTTAGTGACTGAACAACAGCAGCAAAGGTAATGTAAAGTTGTAGATAATTCTTGATGACCTAATTAAAAATAAAAGTTGATGTTCCTTAATATTTGTAAACATATAGACTTTTTGTCCTTCAATCATAAAATATGAATTAAATTGGCATTTCCCATTTTTAAATTAGTACACAGTTTATGTATGTTTGATAGTATCAGTATATTCCAATATACATAACATTCTTCTTTCTTCTTCTTACATATTCTTTTATGTCCATATTCAAAATCAGTTTTCTTTTCCAGTTTTCTATTATAGATTTATTAATACTGAAGGATTTGGACATCAGCATTAATAAAAGCAGGGTCCCAGAAAGTAAATACCAGCTAACAGAGTAAATATGAGATCACACACTAAAATTTTACTGAAGAGCTCAACATTATGAAAACTAAGATCATGGCATCTGGTCCCATCACTTCATGGCAAAATAGATGGGGAAACGGTGGAAACAGTGGCTGACTTTATTTTGGGGGCTCCAAAATCACTGCAGGTGGTGACTGTAGTCGTGAAATTAAAAGATGCTTGTTCCTTGGAAGGAAAGTTATGACCAACCTAGACATCATATTAAAAAGCAGAAACATTACTTTGCCAGCAAAGGTCCATCTGCCAAGGCTATGGTTTTTCTAATAGTCATATATGAATGTGAGAGTTGGACTATAAAGAAAGCTGAACACCGAAGAATTGATGCTTTTGAACTGTGGTGTTGGAGAAGACCCTTGAGAGTCCCTTGGACTGCAAGGAGATCCAACCAGTCCATCCTAAAGGAGATCAGTCCTGGGTGTTCATTGGAAGGACTGATGATGAAGCTGAAACTCCAATACTTTGGCCACCTGATGCAAAGAGTTGACTCATTGGAAATGACCCTGATGCTGGGAAAGATTGAAGGCGGGAGGATAAAAGGATGACAGAGGATGAGATGGTTGGATGGCATCACCAATGCAATGGTCATGAGTTTGGATAACTCTGGGAGTTGGTGATGGGCAAGGAGGCCTGGCCTGCTGTGGTCCAGCGGGTTGCAAAGAGTTGGACACAACTGAGCAACTGAACTGAACTAAACTGATTCAGCCTTCCTATTGACAGAAGAATAAGTTTAGAGACCTTTCACTTTGTAGCAGACACCATCTTATTTCACCTGGAAAAATTGCTCACAGTCTCTTTTCATGTTTCAAGCCAACCATGCTAAGCTAGAATGCTTCAATGTTAGATAAATAATGCTACCAAATTTTATACCAGTTTCATAGTTGATAGTGAGATCTTTTCTGCATAGGCTGATTCTTTGATTCCCTTGGAATTTTTATTTAAGATTCTAGTCTATGTGACTTGGAAATTTATGCATCATTATTATCTCTCTACCAGTCATTTGAAATCCTAATTTCTGTTAGTAATTAGGTCAAAAAGTGTAACATCATGGATACTGAAGTAGGGTGAACTTTTCCTCCCCTTGTACAAAGTTGTTTGGTTTTGTATTTGTCTTTATTTTCTCATCTCTGCTTTTTGATGGAAGGCATTTATGGGAATACAAGAAGCCCTGCCACCATCAAACACAGGGAGATAATGTCAGAAAACCTAGTTACCAAGGACTAATACTTTTCTTCCAGTGGTTTATCGATTTCATGTTCTCAGTGCTGGCCAAGTGCGCATTCTACTTTCAGGAAGAAAGAGAGTTTAAAACAAATTGTCTTTTCAGTATGCTTGGTTGAAAAGACAGTTACCAAATCTCTATCCTGTTTACTATAATACTATTTTTTTTCTTTTTACTCACAGCGTATTCTGCCTGTAAGTTCTGGATTCCTTTTTTAACCTACCCACATGCAATCTTTCCCAACTGTGCTGTGTGCTTGTGATTACTTCTCCAATTTGTAAATGTCTGTTTGAATTAACATCTCTCAGTTTGTAATATGTTTGGCCGCAATCAAATCTGGCAAGACAGAGAAGGAAATAGATTCAGCAATAAGCCTAATTACCTGTGAACTGAAAAGCCTTGCACATGTTTGATCTTGATCTTTGAGAGTAAAGTATTAATGCATACTTACTGAAAAAAATCTTAGACATTTGAAGGAAAAGAAAGGCATATTCTGTGTTCCTAGAATATATACAGGAAAACAAAACAAAAAAAAACTAGCTTTCACATTCCAAGAGTAGTTCCCTCTGAAAACACTGTTAGAGTTATGAGAATAATTGCAAATGTATAAAATTTAAACTTTTAACAATAGCCAATATACAGAATAAAAGTTTCAATCAGTTGTTTTATCTACTACTTGGCTATAAGAACTATTAAATGTAGTGTAATGGTCTTAACAAAAAGGTACGTCTAGTCAAGGCTATGGTTTTTCCTGTGGTCATGTATGGATGTGAGAGTTGGACTGTGAAGAAAGCTGATCGCTGAAGAATTGATGCTTTTGAACTGTGGTGTTGGAGAAGACTCTTGAGAGTCCCTTGGACTGCAAGGAGATCCAACCAGTCCATTCTAAAGGAGATCAATCCTGGGTGTTCATTGGAAGGACTGATGCTAAAGCTGAAACTGCAATACTTTGGCCACCTCATGCGACAAGTTGACTCACTGGAAAAGACTCTGATGCTGGGAAGGATTGGGGGTGGGAGGAGAAGGGGACGACAGAGAATGAGATGGCTGGATGGAATCACCAACTCTGTGGACATGAGTTTGAGTGAACTCAACTTTTTTATTCCTGCCTGAGAAATCCCATGGTCAGAGGACCCTGGTGGGCTACAGTCCATGGGATCACAAAGAATCGGGCATGACTGAGCATGCATGCACATAACTACTACTGCTGCTACTACTACTAATGACAATAATAATTGACATTACTGACACTTACTTTAGCATAAATGCTAAATTCATCACAAGAAACAGTACAGTAGGTACTATGAAAACTGGGTTTTGAGATATTCCATACCTGATAAGGAACACAAAACTAATAAATGTTAAAACTTTGAAACCTTTGACTCTGAAATCTTGAAACTCACATATTAACTCTCTACTTAATCATTCCATAGTTACCTCTCACAAGATTCTCCTTGAAGATATAACAATTCCCTGATTATTTGTCTTTTGAGGATATCACCATGAGGTGAAACATGTATTCCTCCTTCCTTATTTCCTCTTAAAACTCATTCCAAAGAGGAGGTGCTTAATTGAATCAAATGTATTGGTTCAATTAAGATATCTTGTCTCATTTCAAGAAACACATTTCTTATTTAACAAACACTCTAAATCAATTATTCTTAACATCAAAGTTACTGGCTAGTCAAATTTGTTGCTTTACTCAAAACGTACATTAAATATTCAAAATCAAATGTATTCAAGATGTATTTTATCTTTCACTTCCAAGGCATATGTATTATACAAATATAATCCAGAATATCGTAGTCTGTAGAAGATAGGATTATCTGTCTTTAATGGAGGCTCAAACAAGTATATGATGCCCCCCAATTTAAAAATAATAGAAAATGGCAATCCATAAAAGCAAATCACTATTTATACTTTAAAAATGAGTCAATCCTAAAAGAAATCAACCCTGGATATTCATTGCAAGGACTGATGCTGAAGCTGAAGCTCCAGTACTTTGACAACTTGATGTAAAGAGCTAACTCACTGGAAAAGACCCTGATTCTGGGAAGCCCTGAAGGCAAAGGGAGCAGGGGATGGCAGAGAATGAGGTGGTTAGATAGCCTTACCAACTCAACGAACATGAATTTGAGCAAATTCCAGGAGACAGTGAAGGATAAGGTAGCCTGGCATGCTGCAGTCCATGGGATCCCGAAGAGTCAGATATGAATTAACAACTGAACAACAATCTTTTCTGTGGTTTTACAATGAGTGTAAATCTGTATTTAATGTTCTACATACCATCCTAGTGTTCTGAGATCTTGACATAAGAGTAGAAGTGTAACTGGGTACCACACATTCTTTCTCAAAATGTAGAGCAAGAAATCATTTATCAAAGGATTGGAATGTTGAAGCAATGTGTAAAATTTTAATTTTATGTCTTGATTCCCTCTATAACTTATTCCTAATTACAACCGTATTATTTTTTGTTTTGTTTCGTTTGCTTGACCACAATGAGATACAAAGAGCAAGACCTATCAGTCATCTGCACTGGTATAGATGCATCGTATTTGCTTGATCCTAATTTTGAACTGTGGTGCTGAAGAAGACTCTTGAGAGTCCCTTGGACTGCAGGGAGATCTAGCCAGTCCATTCTAAAGGAGATCAATCCTGGGTGTTCATTGGAAGGACTGATGCTAAAGCTGAAACTCCAGTACTTTGGCCACCTCATGCGATGACTTGACTCACTGGAAAAGACTCTGATGCTGGGAGTGATTGGGGGTGGGAGGAGACGGGGACGACAGAGAATGAGATGGCTGGATGGCATCACCGACTCAATGGACATGAGTTTGAGTGAACTCCGGGAGTTGGTGATGGACAGGGAGGCCTGGCGTGCTGTGATTCATGGGGTTGCAAAGAGTCGGACACAACTGAGCGACTGAACTGAACTGAATTATATTTTAATTATCATTTTATATAGATGTTTAATTATTAAAACATTTTTTGTATTTTTTGGTAAGTTACTTCAAATTCATTGTGTAAAGGGCAAAGCTGTAAATAGATTTCGTTCAAAGACTGGCATTTATCTGCCATTCCATTTCACCTGTTAACCTGTTTTACCAGCAAATCTTTAATAATTTTAATGATATATTTTAATATCTCAAGAATTTAGTGTGAAACCAATGTATCAGTGCTTGAAACACACAGAAAAAGTGTTTCTAGGTTGGTGTGTACATGTTAAAGGAAGTGTTCTTTCAGTCCCAAATGAAACTAAAGGCTCCAAAAATTTTATTAGGTTCTCTGATATAGTACTGTTGAAATCTTTACCATCTTATTCATAAATTTCCTACCTATTCTGACCTCAGATAGACTTTCACTCTGGTTCTGAACATCTTTCAAGAGGATAGCACTAATCCAGTAGAGATTATCATATGCCGGATAACACAGAGGAGCAGTGTCAGGTCATAGTGAGAAACCTAGTAAGAGTATAGAGAGGAACAGAGTCACGCTGTAGTTCGAATTGTGTCAGGCTGTAGTGAGGGACAGTGTCGAGTATAGAGAGGAACAGAGTCGGGCTGTAGTGAGGAATAGCATCAGGCTGTACTGAGGGACACAGTCAGTCTCTAGTGAGGGAGAGAGCCAGGCCGTAGTGAGGAACACAGTGAGGGTGTAGTGACTAACAAGTTCATGGTGAAAGAGATTCAGGCCTCTCAAGAGCTGAATTGGAATTTGGAATCAAAGATGTGAGCAAAGAACTCACCCTATCACCACTCATGACTAGAAGCTTGTATAATGAGCCTCTGATGAGCAATATACTCAGACAGGCAAAGGCCATATTTTCCACCATCAGTCACTTTTATTGGTGTGTATTTGATCAAGGTCATCAGCTCTCATATAGAGCTTATCCCTCAGACTTAATATGCCTCTGAAGTTTTCCTGAATGATTTGATAGTTTGGTTTCTACTAGAAGCACCTCTGGAGTTGATTCTTACTGGTGATTTTAAATGTGCATCGTTGACAACTGAGGCTGTGCTGCATTTAAGTGTTCTCCCAGATATGTCTGCCTGCAATGCAGGAGAAGTCAGGTTTGACCCCTGGGTTGGGAAGATCCCCTGGAGAAGGGAATGGCAACCCATTCCAGCATTCTTGCCTGGGAAATTCCATGGACAGAGGAACTTGGCAGGCTAGAGTCTATGGGGTTGCAAAGAGTTGGACATGACTGAGAGGCTAACACTTTTTCACTTCTCCCAGATCTCAGGTTGCACATAACCATAACACTCTGACAGATATTTTTTCTTCTTTTTTGCAGTTGCTCAAAATTTTTATACTTGGCTTAAGACTTTTTCCTTAGTAGTTTTATCTGATTTTCTCTCATATGAGCCTAACAGTCTTACTTTTTTATAAAATGTAAGTAATAATCAAGGTTTCCCCAATCCCAAACATTTAAGTTATAAGATAGATTATTGTTTCAAAATGTAGTTATTTTATTGAGATAAACATATTAAAAGTTGTTGGACTAATGTAGAATTTCATGCTATCATGTATGATTTATATCTCTTAAAAGGGCTTCCCAGATGACACTAGTGGGAAAGAACCCACCTGCTAATGCTGGAGACACATAAAAGGCTTGGGTTCGATCCCTGGGTTGGGAAGATCCCCTGGGGGAGGGCATGGCAACCCACTCCAGTATTCTTGCCTGAAGAATCCAGTGGACAGAGGAATGTGGCGGGCTACGGTCCATGGGTTCACAAGCAGTCAGACATGACTGAAGCAGCTTAGCACAGCACGCACATACCTCTTAAACCCATGCCTGGTGCAAAGGATTCAGTAATAACTAGCTATGATGAGGAGGAGCGGGGTTATTATGGTTATTACATTGTCCCTTAATTTATATTTACATGTAATTATGATTCCGACATTTTCAAGCTTATTCTGCATGATTTTCTTTTTTCTTTTTTTTCAAATCTAAATATCTTATTGTATAGTTACACCCCAAATTGTGCTTTTTTTACTATGTACTTTTAACTTGAGGACATCTGTAAAATCAGTTCAGTTCAGTTCAGTTCAGTTCAGTCGCTCAGTCGTGTCCGACTCTCCGCGACCCCATGAATCACAGCACGCCAGGCCTCCCTGTCCACCACCAACTCCCGGAGTTCACTCAAACTCATGTCCACAGAGTCGGTGATGCCATCCAGCCATCTCATTCTCCGTCGTCCCCTTCTCCTCCCGCCCCCAACCTTTCCCAGCATCAGAGTCTTTTCCAGTGAGTCAGCTCGTCTCATGAGGTGGCCAAAGTATTGGAGTTTCAGCTTTAGCATCAGTCCCTCCAATGAACATCCAGGATTGATCTCCTTTAGAATGGACTGGTTGGATCTCCTTGCAGTATAAGGGACTCTCAAGAGTCTTCTCCAACACCACAGTTCAAAAGCATCGATTCTTCGGCGATCAGCTTTCTTCACAGTCCAACTCTCACATCCATACATGACCACGGGAAAAACCATTGCCTTGACTAGACGGACCTTGGTCGGCAAAGTAATGTCTCTGCTTTTTAATATACTATCAAGGTTGGTCATAACTTTCCTTCCAAGGAGTAAGCGTCTTTTAATTTCATGGCTGCAATCAGCATCTGCAGTGATTTTGGAGCCCAAAAAAACAAAGTCTGACACTGTTTCCACTGTTTTTCCATCTATTTCCCATGAAGTGATGGGACCAGATGCCATGATCTTTGTTTTCTGAATGTTGAGCTTCAAGCCAACCTTTTCACTCTCCTCTTTCACTTTCATCAAGAGGCTTTTGAGTTCCTCTTCACTTTCTGCCATAAGGGTAGTGTCATCTGCATATCTGAGGTTATTGATATTTCTCCCAGCAATCTTGATTCCAGCTTGTGCTTCTTCCAGCCCAGCGTTCCTCATGATGTACTCTGCATATAAGTTAAATAAGCAAGGTGACAATATACAACCTTGACGTACACCCTTTCCTATTTGGAACCAGTCTGTTGTTCCATGTCCAGTTCTAACTGTTGCTTCCTGACCTGCATACAGGTTTCTCAAGAGGCAGGTCAGGTGGTCTGGGATTCCCATCTCTTTCAGAATGTTCCACAGTTTATTGTGATCCACACAGTCAAAGGCTTTGGCATAGTCAATGAAGCAGAAATAGATGTTTTTCTGAAACTCTCTTGCTTTCTCCATGATCCAGCGGATGTTGGCAATTTGATCTCTGGTGCCTCTGCCTTTTCTAAAACCTGCTTGAACATCTGGGAGTTCACGGTTCACATACTGCTGAAGCCTGGCTTGGAGAATTTTGAGCATGACTTTACTAGCGTGTGAGATGAGTGCAATTGTGCGGTAGTTTGAGCATTCTTTGGCATTGCCTTTCTTTGGGATTGGAATGAAGACTGACCTTTTCCAGTCCTGTGGCCACTGCTGAGTTTTCCAAATCTGCTGGCATATTGAGTGCAGCACTTTCACAGCATCATCTTTCAAGACTTGAAATAGCTCAACTGGAATTCCATCACCTCCACTAGCTTTGTTCGTAGTGATGCTTTCTAAGGCCCACTTGACTTCACATTCCAAGATGTCTGGCTCTAGGTCAGTGATCACATTATCGTGACTATCTTGGTCGTGAAGATCTTTTTTGTACAGTTCTTCTGTGTACTCCTGCCACCTCTTCTTAATATCTTCTGCTTCTGTTAGGTCCATACCATTTCTGTCCTTTAACGAGCCCATCTTTGCATGAAAAGTTCCCTTGGAATCTCTAATTTTCTTGAAGAGGTCTCTTGTTTTTCCTATTCTGTTGTTTTCCTCTATTTCTTTGCATTGATCACTGAGGAAGGCTTTCTTATCTCTCCTTGCTATTCTTTGGAACTCTGCATTCAGATGCTTATATCTTTCCTTTTCTCCTTTGCTTTTCGCCTCTCTTCTTTTTACAGCTATTTGTAAGGCCTCCTCAGACAGCCATTTCGCTCTTTTGCATTTCTTTTCCATGGGGATGGTCTTGGTCCCTGTCTCCTGTACAATGTCACGAACCTCCGTCCAGAGTTCATCAGGCACTCTATCAATCAGATCTAGTCCCTTAAATCTATTTCTCACTTCCACTGCATAATCATAAGGGATTTGATTGAGGTCATATCTGAATGGTCTAGTGGTTTTCCCTACTTTCTTCAATTTAAGTCTGTACATTACAGAAATCCTGAAAGAAATTCCACTAACTATAAGCTATTTCAATATTGCTTATGCCAAGTATCGGAGAAGGCAATGGCAAGCCACTCCAGTACTCTTGCCTAGAAAATCACATGGACAGAGGAGCCTGGTGGGCTGCAGTCCATGGGGTCGCTACTAGTTGGACATGGCTGAGCGACTTCACTTTCACTTTTCACTTTCACACATTGGAGAAGGAAATGGCAACCCACTCCAGTGTTCTTGCCTGGAGAATCCCAGGGATGGCGGAGCCTGGTCGGCTGCCGTCTATGGGGTCGCACAGAGTTGGACACAATTGAAGCGACTTAGCAGCAGCAGCAGCAGTATGCCAAGTATTTAAAGGGGGCAGGGGGCAAAAGCTTATTTATAAAACAGAAGTCGGATGTAGACTTACGATTACCAAGGGATACAGGGGAGTGGGGTACATTGGGAGGTTGACACTGGCATATACACACTGCTCTACATAAAACAGATGGAGTAGGAAGTGGCAACCCACTCCAGTGTTCTTGCCTGAAGAATCTCATGGACAGAGGAGCCTGGCAGGCTACAGTCCATGGGTTTCCAAAGAGTTGGACATGACTGAAACAACTTAGCATACATAAAACATGTAACTAAAAAACTGCTGTATAGCACAGAGAACTCGACTCAATACTGTGTAATGGTCTATATGACAAAAGAATAACTGGATATATGTATAACTCATTCACTCTGCTATATACCTGAAACTAACACAACATTGTAAATCAACTATACTGCAATAAAAATATAAGAAAGTATTAAAGGAAGGCCAGTACCATATAAACAGCATACACTTAAATTAAAAAATGAATGTTTAACATACAGAGTGATGTTTATTGTTCACTGATAAGCTAAAGGTCCATTTCAAGATGTTTCTTTCTTTAGTATGCTTAATTTGTTTTATTAGCCAGCAAAGCCTTATAAAGGATGGCATCATCTAGCCCTCAGACTCAGATTCATCTTCATCTTGACTAATCTGGAAGTAATGAAGCTCATAAGTCTCCTTGTCAGATGCAACCACAGGAAACCAATCACGAAGATTGTTCTTTTTAAGGTATTTCTTGGTAAGGTAGTTCAAATACCTCTCAGAAAACTTTCTCAGAAACGACTACGATTTTATTCTTGAAGTGTTCAATGTGAATGACATTCCCAGGATTTCCAGTCTTTCCATTCACTTTAACCTTCTCCCTTAGAAACTGTTCAACATTTCCAGAATCAAAAATTCCATCTTCTACTGGGTTAGTAAACTTCCAGGTTGACTTCTTAGGCTTCTTGTCTTTCTTCTGCGCCGTCTTGAAGGCTTGCTGCATGATCAGAGCCTTTTTTTTTTTTTAAGTTGACTTTTTCTTTTGATTTAGTGTTACCTGAAATTTGATGAGTATGTTTCATAGACTTAACTGCAAGTTAGGAAAAACAATAGGTACAAGGAGACTTAAATGTGTGTATTTTGAGAAGACACGTGTCTATGTATGTACTTTCTCAGGTAATGATTGAAATATTGACAGCATCTGTGATATATTTGGAGAAGGCAATGGCACCCCACTCCAGTACTCTTGCCTGGAAAATCCCATGGGTGAAGGAGCCTGGTAGGCTGCAGTCCATGGGGTCACGAAGAGTCAGACACGACTGAATGACTTCACTTTCATGCATTGGAGAAGGAAATGGCAACCCACTCCAGTGTTATTGCCTGGAGAATCCCAGGGACAGGGCAGCCTGGTGGGCTGCTGTCTGTGGGGTCGCAGAGAGTCAGACACGACTGAAGTAATTTAGCAGCAGCAGCAGTAGTGATATGTTTATTACCTGATATATTCAGAACAATGTGGGACAATACTAAAGCTTTAGTGAAATAAGATGGATTTGCTCACATTATGCACAGATGTAAATAATCATTAATATAGGTAATTCAGAAATTAAAATTCAGGCATTAAATATTTAGACAATTAGTTTTATTAAATGAATAAACGTTTTGACAGCTTATCCAGTAAAATAGCTTGTTCAATTCTTTTACATTTGAGGTGAGGAAACTGAGGCTTCAGTGGGTTAAGTTACTTGTCTGAGTTTATGTGAGTTATGAGGGACAGAGTCAGGTCTTCAATCAGGAAATTTTTAAGCAAAATCCAGTTCTTTCTACAACAAACTTCTTTTTGTTGTGTTTATTATTTTCCTCTGAGGGTGTGTGTGTGTGTGTGTGTGAATGATGATGGTGGCAGTGAGTAATGCATATTATATAGTTTTTATAAAGCTATTGTACCTAAAACAAAACTTTAATTTAGATACCAACATAGTCAAAATCTTTGCTAAATTTTTCTTTTTAGTGTACTTCTAGCTCTTTTCCAAACACCGAACAGCCCTATCCACCAACTTCCCATTGATTTCAAATATCAGAAATAAAATTCCCATTGTTTTATTATTAAAAACACATTGTTACAAGGTCTTATGATCCTGTTTTCAGTCTGCAGAGCTCTTCTGGATTGTTTGCAAGAGATATTATCAATGGAAGTTTAGAAGAAGCAAGCTAACATTAATTTTGTATAAGTATATGCAGTAATCTCATGGTTAAGATTATACTAGAAAGGCAATGTAAAAAAAAAAAAAAAAACTTAGTTTCATGACTATAATTTATTTCAAGCAGGGATATCAGGAAAGTTTACTTCCCATAAGCTACTCTCAGATGTCTGTGCCTGAGAACTTTGATGATAACTTAGCAATGTAGATACATATCCTCTGAGTCCTCAGATGGGACGACTGCAGTAAAAAGATCAAATGTAGCCCAATAGAAGTGAGTCTCAATATGCAATTTCACACAATATGCAATTTCAAATTAGTTACCTGTAATATTGTTTTCTTCTCCATTTCTACCAAGAAGCTGATTTGGGATTCATTTATATTCAGTAAACAAAATGAAATCTCTTTCTGTCACTGCTTCTAGCCTCAAAGACTAGAGGAATGCGGCAGAGATTAATGGTCATGATTAACTCCCTACAGGTTGTGGTTTCATGCCCCAGTGATTATTCTGTCATTATTCTGCATGAGATGCAGCTAGAGCCACATATGCTTTCAGCCACAAAGCCAGACAAGACCAAAAGGTCAAGCTACTTAGTAGCTTGATATTCCCTCATTCTGGCATGTATACTCCCAGCAAAAACCATCGGGATTATATAATTACCGTATTAACATGGATATATTAGGTTATGTGGTAGGGTCTATTGTGAAGTATAATAGATTAAAATTAAGGAAAGAACCATTTCCTTTATAGCATCCAGTTGTCTAGTGTATTCACAGGATGAATATACTAGACAAGTGGCTTTGATCAATTCAATCAGGAGTAGTTTATTTTTTTAATTTATTTATTTTTATTGAAAAATAATTGCTTTACAGAATTGTGCTGTTTTCTATCAAACCTCAACGTGAATCAGCCATAGGTATACATATATCCCCTCCCTTTTGAAACTCCCTCCCATCTCCCGCCCCACCCCACCCCTCTAGGTTGGTACAGAGTCCCTGTTTGAGTTTCCTGAGCCACACAGCAAATTCCCATCAGCTATCTAATTTAATCTGGAGTAGTTTTGAGATAAGCTCTCACACCCACCTCGTCTCATTCTGTCATTCTATTTTGTGAATTACAGATTTTGAATTTCTGCCTATTTTTTACATCCCCACTTATTCTATATTTAGGAAAATGGTACCTTAAGTCTGTCAGTGTCTCTGCACTTCTCTCTGTTGGCAAGTAAAGACATAACTTTGAGCTTATCATTCAAAAGAGTAGGTGCTTTCCCTATTACAAAATGGAATGGCCCTCAAATTAAATTCTCTCAAATGCAAGAGAAGATTAACTTCTGTGCTCCATTGGGACATAAAAATTTAAAATAAGCCTGCTCCTAAACTTTTCCAAATTCCCCAAATGGATTTTCACTAAATATTTCATATTTCTCACAGGTATGGAATATGGGGTTTAGGGTAGCACAACTTTAAGTTACTATAGTCAAATGCTGCCAGATTTTGATGCCACAGAAGAGTAAATAGTATTTCATGAAGCTAGGAACTTTAAGCAAATTTTCTCATATGTTTTTATTCCTCAAAAAAAAATTGTTTTTTTCTCAGAAGTTTCCCCATACATTGAAAAGAGTATATGGCATTGGTTTCATTTTAACTGTTGGCTCTGGTGCTAATTTAATTCTAGATGCTTAGTACTCAAATTATAAGGCATTTGATTCTCTATGACTTATAGCTCTAGTATCTATTACCCCCAAAGAGCTTAACCATTCTTGTTGCATCAGTGAGTTTTCTGTTTCTTTCAGTTCCCCCTTATAGTGTGTTTTATAAAATAATAATTTATAGTAATATATATGTCAAGTATTTTAAAATGTGTCAAAGTACTGCTAATCCATATAGAATAGTATTAGTTTCACTATATGTAATACTTAATAATTTCAAAATGAAGTAACTAATAGATTGCAGTCTTTTCCAAAATTAAAAGATTCAGTTTTTGAAGGGGTGTTAACATTGTTATGAGAATGAATAACATATCTATGAAAATAATATCTCAGTTCCATTATTATATACATGTCTGTTAAACCAAATATAAATCAAACATTTTTGGAAGTAAATATTTTTAACTCTCTATTAGTTTATTCCCAATTGCCTATTAATAAAGAGAAATGGAAACTAAGACTTAGGATGTTTGAATGATTCATGGGAATCTTTACTTCTTATCCTAAGGGGGAAGTAATGCTCAAAGCTTAAGTGAAAAGTCACACTGAGAAGTTTCAGAATCGGAATACTTGGAGTTGACTTCCTGTATAATTTCTAAGCTATTCAAATTATTTCTAAATATTATGATCTTTTATACGATCATAATATTGTCCAAAGGACCATTCCATAGAGTTTGCAGTTCAACCTAGGATAGGTTAAATCATGGGAAAAATCTTTGCGTACTACTACCTGATCTCAGAAATGGAGCTACTATGTGCTGATTAAAAAGACAGAAAGCAAACATTGACTGTATAATGGAACATTTTTCAGTGTTCATATTTGCTTTCAGGGCTTGATTACATATTTATCTATGGATATTATTACAATTTTAGTTAAATATTTATTATTAGCTTCCCAGTAGAATATGTGTATATGCATAAATACCTACACACATGCCTTTAGAAACACTCCAAAAAAAATCATAAAAATATGGCTTAAAAAGGCATTCAAAATGTTAGGTATGTTAAAGAAAACTTGAACATATTATAATGAATTGGGTACAGACAATTACTAGACTCTTGTGAAATTCTTTAGTGATTCAGTGAGGTAAGGAGTATTCTTTCAGTTCTATTTTTAACTTCTGTTGGAAAGAAATATAATTGTTATTAGTATTGGCAGACTGTTTAATTTTATTCCATGTTTAATTACCCACTCTTCTCTGATCAAGAAGAAGAGTAAATTTCAGGGTATGGGTAAATTGACCAAATTTCAAGTATGGTAAATTTCATGCAACTTCTTCCTTTTTCTCCATCATTCATTTATTCCCAAATTAAGTTTTAATTTATTAGACATTTATTAGAGATTCAGTAGTTGGTTATACCTGTAGCATTCACATCCATGAGTGAGACAGTGCATGGCTGGATCTGTGGGGGAAAATGGAGTGTTAAAGTCATAGGGGTGGTAGTGTGCACAGGTCAAGGGTACAATATCTGTAGGCTAGTGGGTGAGTCATGAGCTAAATGATCTGCAGGAAACTAAATGTTCTAATGCATTATGTTAGGTGGTGAGATGGAATATGAAACATCACATCATCGTGTTCTCTTCTAATAATTTGCAGCTATAACATAAAATACATGTGTGAAGAAATTAGGCACTTCCGAGCAAAATTATGCCCCAAACAGTAATGCTGAAGAAGCTGGGGTTGAACGGTTCTATGAAGACCTCCAAGACCTTCTAGAACTAACACCCAAAAGAGATGTCCTTTTCATTATAGGGATTTGGAATGCAAAAGTAGGGAGTCAAGAAATACCTGGAGTAACAGGAAAATTTGACCTTGGAGTACAGAATGAAGCAGGACAAAGGCTAATAGAGTTTTGCCAAGAGAACGCACTGGTCACAGCAACACCCTCTTCCAACAACACAAGAGAAGATTCTTCACATGGACATCACCAGATAGTCAATACCGAAATCAGGTTGATTATCTTTGCAGCCAAGAAGCTGCATACAGTCAGCAAAAACAAGACTGGGACCTTACTGTGGCTCAGATCATTGAACTCCTTATTGCCAAATTCAGACTTAAACTGAAGAAAGTAGGGAAAAACTCTAGACCATTCAGGTGTGACCTAAATCAAATCCCTTATGATTATACAGAGGAAGTGAGAAATAGATTTAAGGGACTAGATCTGATAGATAGAGTGCCTGACGAACTCTGGACGGAGGTTTGTGACACTGTACAGGAGGCAGGGATGAAGACCATCCCTAAGGAAAAAAAAATGCAAAAAAGCAAAATGGCTGTCTGAGGAGGCCTTACAAATAGCTGTGAAAAGACTAAGATATACTCATTTGAATGTAGAGTTCCAAACAGGAGCGAGGAGTGATAAGAAAGCCTTCTTCAGTCATCAATGCAAAGAAATAGAGGAAAACAATAGAATTGGAAAGACTAGAGATCTCTTTAAGAAAATTAGAGATACTTCTAAGGGAACATTTCATGCAAAGATGGGTACAATAAATGACAGAAATGGTATGGACCTAACAGAAGCAGAACATATTAAGAAGAGGCAGCAAAAATGCACAGAAGATCTATACAAAGAATATCTTGATGACCCAGATAACCATGATGGTGTATGATTTTTCACCTAGAGCCAGACATCCTGGAATGTGAAGTCAAGTGGGCCTTAGGAAGTATTGCTACGAACAAAGCTAGTGGAGGTGATGGAATTCCAGTTGAGTTATTTCAAATCCTAAAAGATGATGCTGTGAAAGTGCTGCACTCAATATGCCAGCTAATTTGAAAAACTCAGCAGTGGCCACAGGACTGGAAAAGGTCAGTTTTCATTCCAATCCCAAAGAAAGGAAATGCCAAAGAATGCTCAAACTACCGCACAATTGCACTCATCAAACATGCTAGCAAAGTAATGCTCAAATTTCTCCCAGGAAGACTTCAACAGTATGTGAACCATGAACTACCAGGTGTTCAATCTGTATTTAGAAAAGGTATAGGGACTACAAAGCTAATTGCCAACATCTGCTGGATCATCGAAAAAACATGAGAGTTCCAGAAAAATATCTACCTCTACTTTAATGACTATGCCAAATCCTTTGAATGTGTGGACCACAACAAACTCTGGAAAATTCTTCAAGAAATGAGAATATCAGACCACCTGACCTGCCTCTTGAGAAATCTGTATGCAGGTCAGGAAGGAACTGTTAGAACTGGACATGGAACAATAGACTGGTTCAAAATCTGGAAAGGAATACGTCAAGGCTGTATATTGTCACCCTGCTTATTTAACTTATATGCAGAGTACATCATGAGAAACGCTGGACTGGATGAAGCACAAGCTGGAATCAAGATTGCTGGGAGAAATGTCAGTAACCTCAGATTTTCAGATGACACCACCCTTATGGAAGAAAATGAAGAAGAACTAAAGAGCCTCTTGATGAAAGTGAAAGAGGAGAGTGAAAAATTTGGCTTAAAACTTAACATTCAGAAAACGAAGATCATGGCATCTGTCCCATCACTTCATGGCAAATAGATGGGGAAACAATGGAACCAGTGGTAGCTGAGTTTATTTTCTTGGGCCCCAAAGTCACTGCAGATGGTGACTGCAGCCATTAAATTAAAAATCTCTTGCTCCTTTGAAGAAAAGTCATGGCCAACCTAGACAGCAGAGACATTACTTTGCTAATAAAGATCTGTCTTGTCAAAACTATTGTTTTTCCAGTAATGGTGTATGAATGTGAGTCTTGCACTATAAAAGAAGCTGAATGCCAAAGAATTGATGCTTTTGAACTGTGGTATTGGAGAAGACTCTTGAGAGTCCCTTGGACTGCAAGAAGATCCAACCAGTCAATCCTAAATGTTATCAATCCTGAATATTCATAGGAAGGACTGATGCTGAAGCTGAAACTCCAATATTTGGCCACCTGATGTGAAGAACTGACTCATTTGAAAAGACCCTGATGCTGGGAAAGATTGAAGGCAGGAGGAGAAGGGGACGACAGAGGATGAGATGGTTGAGTGACATCACCAACTCAATGGACATGAGTTTCAGTAAACTCTGGGAGTTGGTGAAGGACAGGGAGTCCTAGTGTGCTGCAGTCCATGGGGTCGCAAAGAGTTGGACATGAGTGAGCAATTGAACTGAACTGAGCAAAATTATACATAAAAAGTTCAATACTGTATCTACTATAAGATTATGTAAGAGAAAGAGAAATCCATAAGATGGACTAAATGCTGGTGGACATCAGGTTCTGAGAGACCTATGGCAAAGGACAGGAATGTGTTAGAAGCCCACCCTCCCATGTGGAGGGGCACTGTTGAGAAAACAAAGGTTAACAGGTTTCACCAATTCAGAGACTGTTACTTGAAGATTTAGAACACCCAAAGCTCCAACTGGCTGTTTTTATGCAGAAGAAATCTTTTCCATCATTGTGCCCCTCCACACCAATACCTTCTCTAGCCCTAACAGTCAAAAATACCATATTCATTTAAAGTCAAATGAAAGTGGCGCCACCAGAGTTTCCTGAACAGTTAAATTCTCACAACCCAAGTGTCTCTCTTACCACATTGGATGTTCTGCCCTGTCAACTTCCTCTCACTAGAAAGTCTTCTCTGAAGCACTGTACACACAATAGTAACTTGTCACGTCCTAGGCTAGCTGAGTTCTACCAAGCTCCTCTTGGAACTCTCTTTATGACCATTTCTTTGCTGATAAGAAGCCCTTTGTGGCACTGGTACTAATTCCCAGGTGCCAATCATGTCTATACTCTCAGAAACATTAGGAAGGTTTGTTCTTGTCAAAACACTTTTCTTGCTGTTTTCTTTTAGCTCTCACCTCATTGTTATTCACTGAATTCTGAACTCTTTGGGGAAATAAGCAATATGTTCATTAACTATTGAATAAGTGGATAGAAGGATTTTGCTGGCAACAGTGAAATATAAGGGAAAGCAGAGAATTGGCAGTATGGGGTTCTTTCTGAGAATGACTCCACTGCCAACAGTTTTAGCTATTTTTGTAGTGATATAAAAGAAAATTAGGATTTTGCCAAATATTTTAGAGTTAAAAATATAATTTAACCTATGGTTTTTTTTTTTTTTTAATTTTTTCCCCGGTGGTTAGATTTATTTTTCCTTTTTTGTTCTCATTGAAATGGATATTTAAGAAAAGTTTGTAATGGTAAATCCAGGAACAGTGTAACATTCTAAAAGCTGTTTTAACTTTATTGTGTCTTTTAATGAAAAGGAAGTCACATATTATAAGAAACAGATGGTCATTCAAAGGAATTCAGATTTATATTACTTTATTGAATTATAAAATTATTGGAGAAAATAAGTTTAGATAGAATTCATGGTATCTGCCAAAAAAAAAAAAAAAACACGATTGTTTAAACAAAGCAACAGAATTTATGAAGGTGCCTCAGCTGCTGCTGCTGCTGCTGCTAAGTCACTTCAGTCGTGTCCGACTCTGTGTGACCCCATAGACGGAAGCCCACCAGGCTTCCCCGTCCCTGGGATTCTCCAGGCAAGAACATTGGAGTGGGTTGCCATTTTTGTGGCTAAATCAGACTTATACAGATTTTTCAGATTTTAGATGCTAATTTCCTCACCTATTTGCTTAACTCTAATTCTCTTCCACTAAAGTAGTAGTTTATGACCTTGGGTATATATTAGTATCATGTAGGAAGTTCTTATTTGTTTATTCACATTGTTTATTTGGATTAGATTAGGTATAAGTAATTCTTTTCCAGTAAGTCAACTCATCACATGAGGTGGCCAAAGTATTGGAGTTTCAGCTTTAGCATCAGTCCTTCCAATGAACACCCAGAATCGATCTCCCTTAGAATGGACTGGTTGGATCTCCTTGCGGTACAAGGGACTCTCAAGAGTCTTCTCCAACACCACAGTTCAAAAGCATCAATTCTTCGGTGATCAGCTTTCTTCACAGTCCAACTCTCACATCCATACATGACCACAGGAAAAACCATAGCCTTGACTAGATGGACCTTTGTTAGCAAAGTAATGTCTCTGCTTTTTAATATATTATCAAGGTTGATCATAACTTTCCTTCCAAGACTCTGACGCTGGGAAGGGTTGGGGGCGGGAGGAGAAGGGGACGACCGAGAATGAGATGGCTGGATGGCATCACCAACTCTGTGGACATGAGTTTGGGTGAACTCCGGGAGTTGGTGATGGACAGGGAGGTCTGGTGTGCTGTGATTCATGGGGTCGCGGAGAGTCGGACACGACTGAGTGACTGAACTGAACTGAACTGAAGTAATTCTTTAAGGTTTGCAGGTAGTTCCAAGATACAAGCAGGGTTGAAAAACACTGTGGTAGGAGTAAGGAAGTCTCTCTTTGTGAATGGTACAGATGCAGACAAAATTGCTTGTATATAATAAATTAGTGATTATATTTATTCATCTCATAATGCATAATACCTGTTACAATCCCTCCATGGTTCAGTATTTAGAAAAGTACAAATTAGTGCTGATTTATGTTCTTCTTCAAGATTATGATATCTGTCAATCCAGAAACCATCTACAAAATAACCTGTGCCCATTTTGATACAGGATAAGTTTGTCAAGAGAATGCACTGGTCATAGCAAACACCCTCTTCCAACAGCACAAGAGAAGACTCTACACATGGACATCACCAGATGGTCAACACCGAAATCAGATTGATTATATTCTTTGCAACCAAAGATGGAGAAGCTGTATACAGTTAGCGAAAACAAGACCAGGAGCTGACTGTGGCTCAGATCATGAACTCCTTATTGCGAAGTTCAGACTTAAATTGAAGAAAGTAGGGAAAACCACTAGACCATTCAGATATGACCTCAATCAAATCCCTTATGATTATACAGTGGAAGTGAGAAATAGATTTAAGGGACTAGATCTGATTGATAGAGTGCCTGATGAACTCTGGACGGAGGTTCGTGACATTGTACAGGAGACAGGGACCAAGACCATCCCCATGGAAAAGAAATGCAAAAGAGCAAAATGGCTGTCTGAGGAGGCCTTACAAATAGCTGTGAAAAGAAGAGAGGCGAAAAGCAAAGGAGAAAAGGAAAGATATAAACATCTGAATGCAGAGTTCCAAAGAATAGCAAGGAGAGATAAGAAAGCCTTCCTCAGTGATCAATGCAAAGAAATAGAGGAAAACAACAGAACAGGAAAAACAAGAGACCTCTTCAAGAAAATTAGAGATTCCAAGGGAACATTTCATGCAAAGATGGGCTTGATAAAGGACAGAAATGGTATGGACCTAACAGAAGCAGAAGATATTAAGAAGAGGTGGCAGGAATACACAGAAGAACTGTACAAAAAAGATCTTCACGACCAAGATAGTCACGATAATGTGATCACTGACCTAGAGCCAGACATCTTGGAATGTGAAGTCAAGTGGGCCTTAGAAAGCATCACTACGAACAAAGCTAGTGGAGGTGATGGAATTCCAGTTGAGCTATTTCAAGTCTTGAAAGATGATGCTGTGAAAGTGCTGCACTCAATATGCCAGCAGATTTGGAAAACTCAGCAGTGGCCACAGGACTGGAAGAGGTCAGTCTTCATTCCAATCCCAAAGAAAGGCAATGCCAAAGAATGCTCAAACTACCGGACAATTGCCCTCATCTCACACGCTAGCAAAGTCATGCTCAAAATTCTCCAAGCCAGGCTTCAGCAGTATGTAAACCGTGAACTCCCAGATGTTCAAGCAGGTTTTAGAAAAGGCAGAGACACCAGAGATCAAATTGCCAACATCCGCTGGATCATGGAGAAAGCAAGAGAGTTTCAGAAAAACATCTATTTCTGCTTTATTGACTATGCCAAAGCCTTTGACTGTGTGGATCACAATAAACTGTGGAACATTCTGAAAGAGATGGGAATCCCAGACCACCTGACCTGCCTCTTGAGAAACCTGTATGCAGGTCAGGAAGCAACAGTTAGAACTGGACATGGAACAACAGACTGGTTCCAAATAGGAAAAGGTGTACGTCAAGGTTGTATATTTTCACCTTGCTTATTTAACTTATATGCAGAGTACATCATGAGGAACGCTGGGTTGGAAGAAGCACAAGCTGGAATCAAGATTGCCGGGAGAAATATCAATAATCTCAGATATGCAGATGACACCACCCTTATGGCAGAAAGTGAAGAGGAACTCAAAAGTCTCTTGATGAAAGTGAAAGAGGAGAGTGAAAAGGTTGGCTTGAAGCTCAACATTCAGAAAACAAAGATCATGGCATCTGGTCCCATCACTTCATGGGAAATAGATGGAAAAACAGTGGAAACAGTGTCAGACTTTGTTTTTTTGGGCTCCAAAATCACTGCAGATGCTGATTGCAGCCATGAAATTAAAAGACGCTTGCTCCTTGGAAGGAAAGTTATGACCAACCTTGATAGTATATTAAAAAGCAGAGACATAGACATTACTTTGCCAACCAAGATCCGTCTAGTCAAGGCAATGGTTTTTCCCGTGGTCATGTATGGATGTGAGAGTTGGACTGTGAAGAAGGCTGACCGCCGAAGAATCGATGCTTTTGAACTGTGGTGTTGGAGAAGACTCTTGAGAGTCCCTTATACTGCAAGGAGATCCAACCAGTCCATTCTAAAGGAGATCAATCCTGGGTGTTCATTGGAGGGACTGATGCTAAAGCTGAAACTGCAATACTTTGGCCACCTCATGCGACGAGTTGACTCACTGGAAAAGACTCTGATGCTGGGAAAGGTTGGGGGCGGGAGGAGAAGGGGACGACGGAGAATGAGATGGCTGGATGGCATCACCGACTCTGTGGACATGATTTTGAGTGAACTCCGGGAGTTGGTGATGGACAGGGAGGCCTGGCGTGCTGTGATTCATGGGGTCGCGGAGAGTCGGACACGACTGAGCGACTGAACTGAACTGAAGTTTGTTTTCTTTGAAATATACCCTTTTAACCTATGAAAGGATAATGGTTCTTCTGAAACAGCATGCATTACAAAAATCATCTTATTAATGAAAATGTTTCACTATAAGAGAAACCTGAGGGTTGGAATTACGTAGTAGGTAACCTCAAGTGAAGAGGAACTCAAAAGTCTCTTGATGAAAGTGAAAGAGGAGAGTGAAAAGTTTTGCTTGAAGCTCAACATTCAGAAAACAAAGATCATGGCATCTGTTCGCATCACTTCATGGGAAATAGATGCAAAAACAGTAGAAACAGTGTCAGACTTTATTTTTTGGGGCTCCAAAATCACTGCAGATGCTGATTGCAGTCATGAAATTAAAAGACACTTACTCCTTGGAAGGAAATTTATGACCAACCTTGATAGTATATTAAAAAGCAGAGACATTACTTTGCCAACAAAGGTCCGTCTAGTCAAGACTATGGTTTTTCCCGTGGTCATGTATGGATGTGAGAGTTGGACGGTGAAGAAAGCTGATCACAGAAGAGTTGATGCTTTTGAACTGTGGTGTTGGAGAAGACTCTTGAGAGTCCCTTGTACCACAAGGAGATCCAACCAGTCCATTCTAAAGGAGATCGATCCTGGGTGTTCATTGGAAGGACTGATGCTAAAGCTGAAACTGCAATACTCTGGCCAACTCGTGTGATGAGTTGACTCACTGGAAAAGGCTCTGATACTAGGAAGGGTTGGGGGCAGGAGGAGAAGGGGACGACAGAGAATGAGATGGCTGGATGGCATCACTGGCTCTGTGGACATGAGTTTGAGTGAACTCCGGGAGTTGGTGATGGACAGGGAGGCCTGGCATGCTGTGATTCATGTGGTCACAAAGAGTCTTAAACAACTGAGTGACTGAACCGAACTGAACTGAACTGAACCTCAAGCTCACTATATATATATATATATATATATATATATTTTTTTTTTTTTTTTCTTCCTTGAAAGTGCTTCAGTTACAAAAAACTTTCCAAATGACATGGTTTAAAACCTAAACATCAGTGTGCAAATCCATTTTTTGAGCAAATATTTCCTTTATTCAAAACTGTGAGGTGTTTTATTTTTGTCACTAATATTGCAGATCTTTAACATACTCAAAATTAACATTCTCATCACTTATTTTTATGAAAATAGCAGAATGGCATTCAAACTGGAAGCTATTTTTGCCTTAGCATCTTTTTTCCCTCTAAACCCAAACTGCTCCCCAATTCTTCAGATTTTATAATCAATTAAAAAAGTCAGACTAATAGAAGTTACATTGCCCAGTTAGTCCACTGGGTTTTTAGATTTTTTGAAGGATAGTGTAAAATTGCTGTGGGAAAGAAATTCTTTAATCAGCATATCTTGAAGAATATTTCTGCTCATAAATATTAACTGCTACAAAAATTTGTCCTCATGTGGTAAAAAATTAAAACTTAGAAGAGTAGACAAAATATGTGAAATGATTTTAGACATTGCACAATAAACACTGCACAATTGTGATCCCTGAGAAAAGGGAAATAATGAGGTGAGGTGTTTTCCAGAATACAGCATGAGGAGTTGAAAGCAAAGTACACCCCAATCATCTGACTGAGCTGAGGAGACAGAGGCTAGAATTTGGAGAGGTAAAGATGGCTAAAAATGATGGAGCAGCCTTTTGAAGGGAGACATGGCACAGAGACCTCCAAAAATATACACTTTGTTCTGAGAGGAAAGGACTAAAGATTAAAGAAATAATTGTTAGAAATAAGCAGACAAAATATTCCCCAGAGCTGGGAATAGTTTATAATCCCTACAGTTCAGAAGAGAGACCTCGGTTACATGGGGCATTGGGGAAACTCCTCAGTAGGACTTTGTGTGGTAGGCAGACTCTCTCCCTCCTGAAGAAATCTGTGCGGGGATGACCCAGAGGGAGGATAAAGGGAGGAGGGAGGTGGGAGGGGGGTTCAGGAGGGGGAACTCATGTACACCAGGGGTGGATTCATGTCAATGTATGGCAAAACCAACCAATATAATATTCTAAAATAATTATCCTCCAATAAAAAAAATAAATAAATCTGATCTTCACACCCTAATCCTTTGTGTTGGTTGTGTTGCATGGCAGAGGGACAAGTGAAACCTAGATTCAGTTCAGTTCAGTTCAGTCGCTCATATAGACCTTAAAACAGAGGAAGTGTCCCTTATGACTCAGCAAGTGAAAAATCTGCAATGCAGGAGACACAAGTTCAATATCTGGGTTGGGAAGATTCTCTGGAGGAGGAAATGGCAAAACATTACAGTAATATTGCCTGAAATATCTCATAGACAGAGTCACAGAGTCAGACACAACTGAGCCACTGAACAGACAGAGATACATATAATAGATTCATTGAGAGGACTTTTAACAGACTTTTCCAACCAAGGTCCATCTAGTCAAGGCTATGGCTTTTCCCGTGGTCATGTATGGATGTGAGAGTTGGACTGTGAAGAAAGCTGATCGCCGAAGAATTGATGCTTTTGAACTGTGGTGCTGGAGAAGACTCTTGAGAGTCCCTTGGACTGCAAGGAGATCCAACTAGTCCATTCTAAAGGAGATCAATCCTGGGTGTTCATTGCAAGGACTGATGCTAAAGCTGAAACTGCAATACTTTGGCCACCTCATGTGACGACTTGACTCACTGGAAAAGACTCTGATGCTGGGAAAGGTTGGAGGTGGGAGGAGAAGGGGATGACAGAGAATGAGATGGCTGGATGGCATCACCGACTCTGTGGACATGAGTTTGTGTGAACTCCGGGCGTAGGTGATGGACAGGGAGGCCTGGCGTGCTGTGATTCATGGGGTCGCGGAGAGTCGGACACGACTGAGCGACTGAACTGAACTGAACTGAATTATATAGTGAAATATACAAACAGTTAATTAAGAAAATGACATTAGCCTAACCTTAAAATAGAGAGGTTATCCTGGATTATCTAGTTGCACCAGATGTAATCCCTTGGTCATTAAAAATGGAAAAGGAGGGCAGAACAATCAGTCAAAGAAATGTGGCAGCTGAGGGAAAACGCCGGAGAGATAGGAAGCATGTGTTGCTTTGACTTGTCCTTGTTGGCCTTGAAGATGAAGTCAGGGGTTCATGTAACAGTCCAGGAATGAAGGTGGTTTCCAGAAGCTGAAAATGATTCTCAGGTGGCAGAAAGCAAGTGAATCATAACCTTAGTCCTACAACCTTAAGGAACTGAATTCTGCCAATAAAATGAATGAACAGGAAACAGTTTCTTTCTAGTATATTTCTGTCAGCATTTAATATCTCCAAGTGGCTGTTATTTGAAGATTATTGTCTTGATCCATGCATTTTGACAGGATATTTTAAGCAATTTTGCCCCCAACTGGAAAACATACAGTGAGAAAATACTGTAGTTATCAGGAAGTTCTATGTCCAAGGTAAGCCACAATCAGAACAAAACACAAATCTTGAAATTAAAAGTCACACACAAAAGATTAGTATATATCTATGGTAAACTGATGCAAAGAACTCAGAAGTTAGCCATCAAGGGTTATGCTATGCTAAATAATTTACAGATCAGATTTTATTATTATAGTTTTAGAAGTCAAAGAGAAGGCAGTACAATATACAATAATTAAAAGCCTGTAGGATATGTAAAAGGATTAAAAAAATCTGGGCTACTTAGCTTCATAAAGAAAGATCGATGGTTAATTTTAATAAAACTCTTAAAGATTAGGCCTCGTTTCTTTCTCTCTCTTTCTTTCTCATTCATCTCTTTATTTCTTCCCTTCTTTTATTTTCTATTTAAAAAATGTGAAAATTTATTCTATATGGTGGATGAAGAAATTTCTTACAGTTATGCAGTTGAAGGTGGGTGGATGAGGTACAAAGAGTATAAAATTCAATTAAGGACAGATATGTTCAGAACAAAGTCACCATGAGTGAAAAATTTAGTTTTCAGTTGTGAAGAAAACTGGATTAATAAAAAAATAGACAAAGGAAAAAAATCCCTTTTTTTCTACTCAAAAGTGGTTGAAGTGTTACTTCTATGAAAACTGATAAGTCCAATTTTATGTTGTCTGTTTTGCACCTCTACTTTGGTGTATAGACAAACATACTCATTTCATTTAAAAAATATGTATTATTTGATTATTATTATTTGTGATTCATTTATAGTCAGAGAAGCCTGTACATCTATTTAGACTTTGTTTCAATGCAGCATGCTTTTAAGTTCCTCCTACCCATTTGATTTATAAATCTGAAATCAGGACATTTTATGCTATGTATTTATTTTAATAATATTAAGGTTCAGCATAATTAAAACCTTAAATAAGTCAAAACCCCTTATTTCTTTTTGCATGCCTACTGCTTGCCCTGTGTAAGCAGCCTGGTTTTCAGATATAGTGAGTTTTTTGGTTTTTTTCCTCCTTTGAGGAGTATATTCATTTGCTAGTGCTTCCGTTATCCACACACCAGAGTGCTAAAACAACAGAAATGTGTTGTCTCACAGTTCTGTAGGATAGAAGTTCAAGATCAAAAGTTGGCAGAGCTCATCCTTTCTGAGGCTGTGAGGAAATCTGTCTCATAGCTCTCAGACTGCTTTCAGTGATTTGCTGGCAGTGTCCGGAGTCTCTGGCTTGTAGAAACATCGTAATGATCCTTGCCGTCTTCTTCAGATGGATTTCCCCATGTTTGCAAGTCTACTTCCAAATTTTCAGTTTTTAGGAATACACTAGTCATTAGTCATTGGATCAGGACCCAAGCTAATTACCTCATTTTAACTTGATTATCTCCGTAAGTTGTTCATTGTTCAGTCACAAAGTTGTGTCTAACTCTGTGACTCCATGGACTGCAGCACCCCAGGCTCCCCTTCCCTCCACTATTTCCCAAAGTTTGTTCAAATTCACATCCATTGAGTAGGTGATGCTATGTAACCATCTCAAGCTCCAGGAGATAGTGGAGGACAGAGGAGCCTGGCATGCTTCAACTTAGTGACTGAACAACAAGAGGTCTGGCTCTGATGACCATCTGGCCTATCAGCTTATGGCTCATTTAGCAGCCTTTCTGAAAAAGGCATGTCACTCCTTCTCTGATGACACAATTAAAGACCTGAAACCACAGAGTACGGGTCTGGTTATACTCCATCGTTAGTTTTGTTGCTCCTCATATTGTTACCTTCAAATGCCCAACAGGAAATTGGTTTCAGAACCATATCAACCCTCAGAGCACCTTTCATCATCTAAGGGACATGGCTGCCTTCTCCCAAGGCAAGCACTTAGAGGAGAATCACTGAGCTCTAAAGACTTTACTGTCTTCTCTTCCTCTTTGTTTGTCCTTCTCATCACTTCCAGAACTTCCTCACTGCTTAAAACAGTGAGGCGTTGCTGACTAACAAGAGCTCTGGGTTTCTCATGCATAAACATGCAGACCTGAGACCTCTAGGCTTGGTTGTTGATAGCCCAACAAGTGACAAAGGAACCTGGAAAATCCTTTCTCTCTCAATGGAACTTGTTTCTCACAGCTGGTATCTTTCTGTCAAATCTTACTTTTTGTGTCAAAATTGAATTTTACCAGCTTTTAAGGTTCCTTATTTAAAAAATATATGAAATTTTTATTGAAGTATAGTTGATGTAAAATATTATATGCTACAAGTGTACAATATAATGATTCACAATATTTAAAGTTATACTCAATTTATGGGGCTTCTCTGGTAGCTCAGCTGGCAAAGAATCTGCCGCAATGCAGGAGACCCCAGTTCGACTCCTGGGTCAGGAAGTTCTCCTGGAGAAGGGATAGGCTACCCACACCAGTATTCTTGGGCTTCGCTGCTGGCTAAGATGTCAAAGAACCTGCCTGCAATCAGGAGGTATAAGAGACACTGGTTCAATCCCTGGGTCAGGAATATCCCCCGGAGGAGAAGATGGCAACCCACTCTAGTATTCTTGCCTGGAGAATTCCCATGAACAGAGGAGGCTGATGGGAAACAGTCCATGGAGTCATAAAGGGTTGGACATGACTGAGCGACCAAGCACAGCACAGCATACTCCATTTGTAATTATAATAAAATATTGAGATTTTCTTGGACAGAGGAACCTGGCAGTCTAGATTCCATGGGGTAGCAAAGAGTCAGACATGACTGAGCCATTAACACACAGAGACATTGTCTATATTCCTGTGTTATGCAATATATCCTCACAGCTTATGCAGTCTAATAGTTCGTACCTCTTAATGTTCTGCCAATATAATGCCTCCTCCCCCTTCCCTCTCCCCACTAATTTGTTCTCTTTATCTGTGAATCTTCTTTTTTGTTATGCTCACTAGTCGGTTATATTTTTTAGATTCCACATATAAATGATCTGCTACAGTATTTGTCTGATTTATTTCACTGAGCATAATGCCTTACAAGCCCATCCATGTTGCTGCAAATGGAAAAATTTCATTATTTTTATGGCTGACTAGCATTCCATTGTATAAATATACAGTAAGTCCCCTACTTATGAATAAGTTTCATTATGAAAGCATTTCCATTAAGTCCAACTTGTTCGTTAAGTCCAACAAATTTAGCCTAAGTACCCAACAAACACAATTGGCTGTATAGTACTGTACTATGATAGGTTTGTAATCCTCTTCATGCAAATAATATGTACATAAGAAGGGAAGAAAAATTAAAACATTTTTGATATTAGACTACAGTACTTTAAAAGGTGCAGTAGTGCATTGCAACAGCTGGCATACAGGGGCTGGCATACACAATTGCACCTTTGAAAATGTGTAATTTAAAGGGTCGTATGTAGGGGATTTACTATATGTCATATCTTGTTTATCCATTCCTCTCTTGATGGACACTTATGTTGTTTCCATATCTTGGCGATAGTAAATAATGATGCTATCAATATTGGGGTGCATGTTTCCTTTCAAATTAGTATTTTTGTTTTGGGGGTATATATACCCAGTAGTAGAATTGCTGGGTCAAATTATATGACTGCTGCTGCTGCTGCTAAGTCACTTCAGTCGTGTCCGACTCTGTGTGACCCCATAGTGGTTAATATGCCAACATGTATAAATAACCCATACAACTCAACATTGATAAAATCAAGGTTCGATGCATGATACAGGATGCTCAGGGCTGGTGCATTGGGATGAACCAGAGGGATGGAATGGGGAGGGGAGAAGGAGGGGAGTTCAGGATGGGGAACACATGTACACCCATGGGCAGATTCATGTCAATGTATGGCAAAACCAAAATAATAATGTAAAGTAATTAGCCTCCAATTAAAATAAATTAATTTAAAAAATAAAATAGATAACCCCCACAAAAAAAAGGGAAGAAGAACTGAAGAACTGAATAGTCATTTTGTCAAAGAGGAAATGTGAATGGCCATTAGGCACATGGAAAGATATTCAACATCCTTAATCATCAGGGAAATGCAAATCAAAACTACAATGAAATATCACCTCACACCAGAAAGAATGGCTGTCATCTTGAAGAACACGGATAATGAATGTTGGTGAGGATATGGAGAAAAGGGAAACTTCGTACACTGTCATGTCAGTCAGAATATAAATTGGTGCAGCCACGTTATAAACAGTAAGAAAGTTTCTCAAGAAACTAGAAATGAATTTTACCAGATCATTATTCTTAGGAGTGCTTCTCTATTTTAGAGAAGTCACCACTCATCTCTTTAGCCATCTAAATCAAAGAGGGATAGTTCTGTGCTGTAGAAGAATAAAAAGAAAAGCAAATTCATTTTTATTTTTCCACACATTCACAGATAATACTATATATACAAGGTTAAAACTTAGCAAAATATGTGACATCCAAAAATATAATCTTATAAAATTCTGGCTCACTGAAGAGTTTAATAACAGCCATATCTTTAAAGTCAGTATAACCAGTTACAAAAAGCACAAATATCAAATCATAAAATGTATACTATGTTCAGCTGATCATATGTCGAACTAAAGAAGTGTCAAATAACCTCTAGGCAGTCACTTCCTCCTACTTCCACAACAAGAACATTAGCACTGTGTCAGCATTCTTTTGAGAAATGGAGTTTTCAGAAGAAGAGGAAGGAATCAAAGGTAGGTTCTAGAGTAATCAGTGCACACACACATACACTTTACTCACACACACATACATAAACACACACACACACACAAAACGAAACCCAAAACTCATGTTATATAGCTGAAATTAGGTACAGGCAGGGGATTATGGATATTTAGTGTTTATTACCGTAATGATCCTTCTTTTCCTTATTAAATCAGTTTTGAGATTCCAAGGTTTACAAATGAAGCTTTCAGTCTTCATCTGCAGAAATCATTTATGCGTGCATTCATTAGCACCTGTGCTCAATTGCTAGATAAGTTTACTTTTGAAAAGTTTGAAAAATTATTTAATATTCAGGTAGTGTGAAAAGATGACAAAGTAGGGAAATGTGATAAAAAGAACAATAACTAAAGCTTTAGGGCATTCCAAGCTTGGTCACTTAACTGTCTTTTGGAATGTGATATTTAAGTTAGAGTCTTCTCTGCATTTCTTCCTCTGTTCAATGGACAAATGTGTATTTATCCTGAGGGACTTTGTTAATATTAACTGTAAAACGATTTCTAGCACAAATTCCCTCAGAGGAATTGGCATTTAGCACACGAGAGCACGTATTGCTATTAATGCACCTTCTAGAAAACAAATACATAAAACTGATATGTAAAAGTTTGAAAGCATAAGGATATTCAGATGCTAAGATATGAAAATTGATAGCCACTGAAGTAATTTCAAATAGTTATTTCAAGTGTGATTTTTTTTTAATCCAGGTGAAAGTATAATCTTTATTTGAGAAATGCTAATTGAATTTTTTTAAATACAGAAAAATGCTTTTTAGTCAAGACAGGACTACTACTCAACATTTCAAAGTGCAATTTAAACTTGAGGATGTGGCCCAAGCTCTTCAGAGTCATTGCTCCCCAACTCCCTGTTACTCAATCCCTCTCTTAATCCTCCTCAGTTCAGTTCAGTTCAGTTCAGTCGCTTAGTCGTGTCTGACTCTTTGCGACCCCATGAACCACAGCACGCCAGGCCGCCCTCTAGCCAATTTATTAGGTACTTCATGAATCAAACACCTTTTAACTTTCTATTTGTTTTACATATCTTATCCAGCCTTATATTTTGCTTTTAATTTAAAAACTAGGTCAGTGAAACGGCTTATTTTGATCTGTCTTAAAATAAAAATTTTCTTCAGTTCACCATTTACCCTATAAAAAACTAAAAGAAAGAAAGAAAGAAAATATTGGATTTAATCTCCGTCATTTGCATGAACTGAATCTGTGGTGGTAAAGAAATATATTAATGCTTCTACTGAACATTGTTTTCATCTTAAAAACTTGGAGAAATTAGAACTGAATTTGTTGAGATTACTATTGGTCCCTTCTTGCTTCTGTAGTTCCCATGTTCATACCTTCTGGTTAGTACACCAGGATTCTAGAAAAGGACGGGATTCCAGAAAGAGTGGTTTGCAGAACTCCCCCCCACCTCGTTCATTACTCTGCAATATCTTGGGTGGTATAAAGCTGTATATTCTATGGTATGTGGATTTATGATGACTTTGTTGAGATTGATGAAGCTAATGTAAATGTTATAAAATTAATAGCAACTTCTAAATATTCTTGCAAGGAAATTTTATTTTATTTATTTTTCTTTCTTTAATTTAAAATCTTAAAATCTTTAATTTAAAATTTAATTTAAATCTTCACTTCCCCATCCTTCATGTATTCTTTTTTTTTTATTTTTTGAGAGTTATAATTGATAAGGCAAGTAAAAAATGTAAAAATGGAATTTTCTCCTTGTTTTACAACCCTTTTCATCAGCTACATTATAAAACTTAAAAAAAAAATCTCACAAGGACCAGTCCATATGTATACACACACACACACCTATACATATACCTCCAGTAGCATAGTGGGCACGTGCTGACCTGGGGAATTAATCTTTCAGTGTCATGTATTTTTGTGTTTTCATACTATTCATGAGATTTTCAAGGTAAGAATGCTGAAGTGGTTTGCCATTCCCTTCTCTAGTGGACCACTTTTTGTCAGAACTCTTCACCATGACCCTTCTGTCTTGGATGGCCCTACACGGCATGGCTCATAGTTTCATTGAGTTAGACAAGGCTGTGGTCCATGTGATCAGTTTGGTTAGTTTTCTGTAATTGTGTTTTTCATTCTATCTGCTTTCTGAGGGATAGGGACAAGAGGCTTGTAGAAGCTTCCTAATGGGAAGGACTGGCTGTAAGGAAAACAGGGTCTTGCTCTGGTGAGCAAGGCCATACTCAGTAAATTTTTAATCCAGTTTTCTCGGATGGGTGGAATTGTATCCCCTCCCTGTAGACTGGCCTTATGCCAGCACATGAGGGCTCCCACGACTGTTGTTTTCACTGCACCTGACCCTGCAGCAGACCTCTGTTGACCCACACCTCTCAGGAGACTCTCAGACAAAGGCAAGTTTGGCTCAGTCTCTTGTGGGGTCACTGCTCCTTTCTCCTGGGTCCTGGTGTGCCCAAGGTTTTGTTGTCCCCTTAAAGAGTCTGTTTCCATAGTCCTTTGGAAGTTCTCTAATTAAATACCACTGGCCTTCCTCCTGAGAAACCTGTATGCAAGTCAAGAAGCAATAGTTTGAACCAGACATGGAACAATGGACTGATTCCAAACTGGGAAAGGGGTATGCCGAGGCGGTATAATGTCAACCTGCTTATTATATGCAGTGTACATCATGTGATTTGCTGGGCTGGATGAATCACAAGCTGGAATCTAGATTGCCTGGATAAATATCAATAACCTCAGATATGCAGATGACACCACCCTTTTGGCAGAAAGTGAAGAGTAGCTAAAAAGCCTCTTGATGAAAGTGAAAGAGGAGAGCGGAAAAGCTGGCTTAAAACTTAGCATTCAAAAAACTAAGATCATGGTATCTGCTCCCATCATGTCATGACAAATAGATGGGGAAACCATGAAAACTGTGAGAGACTTTATTTTCTTGGGCTCTAAAATCACTGTAGATGGTGACTGTAGTCACATAAGTAAAAGATGCTTGCTCCTTGGAAGAAAAGCAATGACAAATCTAGACAGTGTATTAAGAGTATTACTTTGCTGACAAAGGTCCGTATAGTCAAAACTATAGTGTTTTCGATAGTTACGTGTGGATGTGAGAGTGGTATCATAAAGAAAGCTGAGCACTGAAGAATTGATACTTTTGAACTGTGGTGTTGGAGAAGTCTCTTGACAGTCCTTTGGACTGCAAGGAGATCAAAGCATTCAATCCTGAATATTCACTGGAGGGACTGATGCTGAAGCTGAAACTGAAGTTCAAATACTTTGGCCACCTGAGGCGAAGAGCTGATTTTTTAGAAAAGACCATGATGCTGGGAAAGATTGAAGGCAGGAGGAGAATGGGAAAACAGAGGATGAGATGGTTGAATGGCGTTACCGACTCAATGGACATGAGTTTGGGTAAACTCCAGGCGATGGTGAAAGACAGGGAAGCCTCTTGTCACAAAGAGGCATACATGACTGAGTGACTGAACCATGACAAAATATGTACACATGTATATTACATGTTTATGTCCATATTGGATTTCCCAGATGATGCTAGTGGTAAAGAACTTGTCTTCAATGCAGGAGACATAAGAGACATTGGTTTGATCCCTGGGTCAGGAAGATCCCCTGGAAGAGTGCATGGCAACCCACTCCAGTATTCTTGCCTGGAGAATCCCATGCACAAAAGAACCTAGTGGGCTACAGTCCATGGGTTCATAAAGAATCAGATATGATTGAAACAACTTAGTATGCATAAACATGTATGTGCATATTATGTATATACACACACACATATATATTTGATGTATATATAAATGTTAATACATATTAAATTTATATACATATATAAATTTTAAGATGGAACTATATCAATATATTCATTGTTAACAATTATCCACAACAAGTATATACTATCTCTTGAGATTTTAATTATGATAATATGCCTATTTTCCTGATGAAGAGTAATTATAAATTCATTGGAAATAAATATATAAATAAATATGGTCTCTGAAATTAGAGACAACTGACCTCAGTGATTTCCAAATCAATGAGTAAGCAGTTATTGATTTGAATTTTAAGATATTTTAAAAGTATACTTATTTATTAGTACATTTATTAAAAATATGTTCAACTTATGAATGTATATGTAAATCTGACAGAACTGATTATAATCTGTTTGTTTTCAGAGAATTAAATTTGGAATGAGGTATATCACATTCTTAACCAAAGTATTTTGTCTGAATTCCAAAGAACCAAATTGGTAAAGTATCACTGTCATATTGTAGTGAGAAGTGGTGCTTTAGTGATGTTTTAAAGAATTTCCTATGTGAGCCTGAGTTAAAGGTATGGGGGTACCAGACCTCTTACCTCTCTCCTGAGAAAACTGTATATGGGTCAAGAAGCAACAGTAGAACCCTGTGTGGAACAATGAATTGGTTAAGAGTTAAGAAGGGAGTATGACAGGACTGCTGTCATCCTGCTTATGTAACCTATACACTGAGCACATCATGAGATATTCTGGGCTGGATAAGTTAAAAGATGGAATCAAGATAGGCAGGAGAAAAGTCAGCAACCTCAGATATGTGGATGATACCACTCTAATGGCAGAAAGCGAAGAGGAACTAAAAAGCTTCTTGATGAGGGTGAAGGAAGAGAGTGAAAGAGTGAACTTAAAACTAAATGTTAAAAAAAACCTAAGATCATGGCATCTGGCCCCATTACTTCATGGCAAATAGAATGGGAAATGGTGGAAGTAGTAACAGATTTTCTCTTCTTGGGCTCAAAATCACTGTGGACACTGACAGCAGTCGTGAAATCAGAAGACAATTGCTTCTTGGCAGGAAAGCTATGACAAATGTAGATGGTGTGTTGAAAAGCAGAGACATTACTCTGCCCACAACGGTTCATATAGTCAAGACTATGGTCTTCACAGTGGTCACATAGGATTGTGAGAGATGGACTGCAAAGTAGGTAGAACTCCAAAGAATTGATGCCTTGGAACTGTGGTGCTGGAGAAGACTCCTAAGAGTGTCTTGGACAGCACGAGTATGAAACCAGTCAATCTTAAGGGATATCAACCCTGAATACTCATTGAAACGACTGATGCTGAAGCTCCAATAATTTAGCCTCTTGATGCGAACAGGCAAATTACTGGAAAAGTCCCTAATGCTGAGAAAGATTGAGGGCAGAAGAAGACATCAGAGGATGAGATGGCTGGATGGTATCACTGATGAAATGAACATGAACTTGTGCAAACTTCGGGAGATGATGAAGATAGGGAGGCCTGGCGTGCTGCAGTCCATGGAGTCACAAAAAGTTGAAAAAGACTGTGCAATAGACTGTTTATGATCAAATTTTCCCAATTCACACTACAGACAAATAAATCTCTTTTCATATAGGTGGAGTATAGCAATGATTTATACAATTTTAATACATAGTTGAGTTCTTAAGTAAAATAATAAAAATTTACCCCAACTTAGCATGTTTGCACAAAGGTATATTATTTCTTTTTATCATTTCCTCACTCCTTTCTTCCCTCCCTCCCTCTGTCTCTCTCATGAACATGCAAACATACCTTTATTTTTTTTTAAGTATACAAATACCAAGTATTTAAGAGCTATGTATTTGCCTGTATCTCCTCATGGCCGCCTCTCCTGACCTTGGATGTGGAGTATCTCCTCTCAGCCGCTTGCTACTCCAGTGCTGAACAGACTAAAAGATGATGCTGAGAAAGTGCTGCACTCAATATGACAGCAAATTTGGAAAACTCAGCAGTGGCCACAGAACTGGAAAAAGTCAGTTTTCATTCCAGTCCCAAAGAAAGGCAATGCCAAAGAATGCTCAAACTACTGCACAATTGCACTCATCACACATGCTAGTAAAGTAATGCTCAATATTCTCCAAGCTAGGCTTCAGCAATATGTGAACCATGAACTCCCAGATGTTCAAGCTGGTTTTAGAAAAGGCAGAGGAACCAGAGGTCAAATTAGCAACCTCTGCTGGATCATAGAAAAAGCAAGAGAGTTCAAGAAAAACATCTATTTCTGCTTTATTGACTATGCCAAAGCCTTTGACTGTGTGGATCACAATAAACTGTGGAAAATTCTTAAAGATACAGGAATATCAGATCACCTGACCTGCCTCTTGAGAAATCTGCATGAAGGTCAGGAAGACCTGGACGTGGAACAACAGACTGGTTCCAAATAGGAAAAGGAGTACGTCAAGCTTGTATATTGTCACCCTGCTTATTTAACTTATATGCAGAGTACATCATGAGACACGCTGGGCTGGATGAAGCACGAGCTGGAATCAAGATTCTCGGGAGAAATATCAGTGATCTCAGATATGCAGAAGACACCACCCTTATGGCAGAAGTGAAGAAACACTAAAGAGCCTCTTGATGAAAGTGAAAGAGGAGAGTGAAAATGTTGGCTTAAAGCTCTATATTCAGAAAACTAAGATCATGGCCTCTAGTCCCATCACTTCATGGCAAATAGATGGAAACATTGGAATAGGGGAAACATTGGAAACAGTGGCTGACTATTTTGGGGGGCTCCAAAATCACTGCAGATGTTGACTGCAGCCATGAAATTAAAAGATTCTTACTCCTTGGAAGGTAAATTATGACCAACCTAGGCAGCATATTAAAAAGCAGAGGCATTACTTTGCCAATAAAGGTCTGTCTCATCAAGGCTATGGTTTTTCCAGTAGTCATGAATGGATCTGAGAGTTGGACTATAAAGAAAGCTGAGTGCCAAAGAATTGATTTTGAACTATGGTGTTGGAGAAGACTCTTGAGCGTCCCTTGGTCTTCAGGGAGATCCAACAAGTCCATCCTAAAGTAGATCAGTCCTGAGTGTTCATTGGAAGGACTGATGTTGAAGCTGAAACTCCAATACTTTGGCCACCTGTTGCGACAAACTCACTCGTTTGAAAAGACCGTGATATTGGGAAAAATTGAGCGCAGGAGAAGGGGATGACAGAGGATGAGATGGTTGGAAGACATCACTGACTCAATGAACATGAGTTTGAGTAAATTCCCAGAGTTGGTGATGGACAGGGAGGCCTGGCGTGCTGCAGTCCATGGGGCTGCAGAGTCCAACACTACTGAGGGACCTAACTGAACTGAACTGGTTTGCCTGTATTTCCATTATAATATTCTGTAGTATGAAGAAATATTTTCAATAAATTAATTATCCTGTTTTGTTTACATTGAATAATAACTGTGGTTCCATTGATCACTCTAATAATTATGATGTAAAGGATCAAACATAGATTCAGCTGAATTCAAACTTGTTCAGGGTCAGCCTGTTACGAGGAGGAAAGAAGTGCTTGAAAACATGTTTATTTCTCAGCCAGCATTCTTTCCAGATTGAGAGACTGATCAAAATATCAATTCAGCTGATGGCAAAGAATAAGAAGACATTTGTAAAAGGATTGTGTGAGCAAAACTGCTTTCACCAAACTTTTTTCTGACATTAGTAAAAATTAAAGTTTTTAGCAGTATAGGACTTGGCAATTGATTGAAATGAGATTGTAAATGCAATGACTCTATCTTACAGGGCATTCAGTAATTGTGTAGAGAAATGAACTTCCGTGTATTAAAAAGAGGAATTTTGAGACTGTTCTCAGTTGAATTCCTGTATCTTCTGATTTCATGGCTAGCATGAAAACAAGGCAGATTGTTTCTTCAAAGAAGGCAAAACACAGGATTTTGATTCATTGGTTGCATATTAATCACTATTCAGTTAGAAGTCATACTCAACAGAATTATTGATATGGCAGTGTATGAGTTACAAGTATGTGCACATAAATTAGAAATAAGATTCTTTTAAATCATGAAGCATATCTGTAATGAAAAACACTTCATGAAAGGTTTTAGACTTATTTGAGAACATCTGTTCAGAGAAGATTTTTTTTTTTCAAGATAAATTTATTGATCCTGAAAGGTTCTGGAAATAGCGGATAAGGTGCTCTCTTGCCTTTAGGGAAGAGCATAATTTCAGATTAATCTTATGCTGCCTCAAATTAATAGTATTCAACTTTCAAGTGAAAAGAAACTCCATCTGGTTCCCTTGGAGAATCCATATATTATCCTCACTATCATAAATATGTAAGTGCATTGTTGCTGGAGAAATATATCCAGGAATAGTGAACTATAATTAAAGACAATGCACATAAACTCTAGTTTAATCAGTCATCCTTATCTGTATCACTTAAATTGTATCAGCAAATATTTAATAGTAATTGCTGGGCAGACTATAAAGGACCAAAAGACCTAGCTGTGTTGATGTCAACTGGCTTCCATCCTTTATCACTTTTCCAGGGCTCCTGTAACAAAATACCATGGACCAGCTGGCTTAAGAAACAGAAGTTTATTTTCTCACATTTCTGGAGGATAGAAGTTTAATATGAGGTTGTAGGTAGATTTGCCTTCTCCTGAGGCCTCTCTCCTTGGCATGCATGTGGTTGGCTATCTTTTTTTCACGCCCTCACATGGTCATCCTTTGTGCGTTTCCCCTGTCTCTATTTACCTGTCCAAGTGCCCTCCTCCATCCCCACCCCAGCCATTTTTTTTGGCGGCACCCTGCGGCATATAGGTTCTTTGTAACCAGATGAGGGATTGAACCCATAACCTCTGCATTGCAAGAGACTTAACCACTGGACTATCAGGGACTTTTCAAATGTCCTCTTATAAAAACACTAGTCATACTGGATTGGCTGTGCTAAATTGCTCAGTCATGTCTGACTCTTTGTGACCTCAGGGACTGTATCCCTCCTGGCTCCTCTGTTCATGGGATTCTCCAGGCAACAGCAGTGGAGTGGGTTGCCATTTCCTCCTCCAGGGGATCTTCCTGACCCAAGGATTGAACCCACTTTTCTTATGTCTCCTGCATTGGCAGGCAAGTTCTTCACTACTAGTGCCACCTGGGAAGCCCCATATTGGATTGGGGCTCCCTGTGAATCACCTCTTATAAAGACCTTGTCTTCAAAAATGGTCACATTTTGATGTACTTGGAGGTCAGCACTTCAATGTAGGAATACGAAGGGCACATAGTTCATCCCAAAATATATTTTAATCCTTCACAATAGGAGTCAACCACCTTGAACATAGTTGTTTATACAAAAAATTTTCTTCAAACTTTTATTGATTAGTATCATTGTCCAAAAGTTCAATTTTGTTAAAATTAAAAAGAAATGAGTGTGTGTTGGTAACTTATAGTAAATTCTACCCACTTTTACCACCATAAGGATCTTGATTCCAAAAATCATCTTCTCTCAGATTCCCTAGATGTTTTGCCAGCAGGTTTGTAATCTTTTGGCTCCCACTTTTATAAATCTTGGAACTTTACATTTCTGTACCTGTAATACCTTCCTAAAAAATGCAAGAACCTTGTAAGAACACTATAAGCAGGGATTATACTTTACATATTTATATAACCTGAGCATGAATACATATTTATTTAAATGAATGAAACCAACATATATTTCACGATAGCCAGATTCTCAGATTTAAATCATTTGCTTGCTTTGCACTTCAAATCACTTGGTAATAATAATCAGTGGTTAAAGAATTAAGTGATGTTTTAATTGAAAATCTGCTTATTTATTTTACCTGGAATAATAATTTACTCATTAGAAGTGTCCATATAGTAAATTTGTTTTGTGTATTATATCTGCCTTTAGGAATACTGTTAGTTGATATATTTTGTTTAATTATTCACTGTACCCTTTTTTATCTGATGTCATGATGACCTTTTATAGAAAGTATTAATACATATAAACAAATTATTTTCAGAGTTTTATGTTTTCTCTCTATGTTCATGACTTAATACTTTGTAGTTTTATAATAAATTATTGTAAGTCAAATATATACTAGAAAATTGATGCTTGTTAGTTCAGAAGCATGCAGCAATTATCAATGAGTTAATTGATAACTGATGATTTTGAATTGTGGTGCTGGAGAAGACACTTGAGAGTCCCTTGGACAGTAAGGAGACCAAACCAGTCAATCCTAAAGGAACTCAACCCTGAATATTCACTGAAGGGACATTGTTTTGAAGCTGAAGCTCCAGCACTTTGGCCACCTGATGCAAAGAGCTGACTCACTGGAAAAGATCCTGATGCTGGGAAAGATTGAAGGCAAAATGAGAAGGGGGCAGCGGAGGATGAGGTGGTTAGATAGTATCACCAACTCAATGGACATGAATTTGAACTAACTCCTGGAGACAGTGGAGGACCCGAGGGAGTCTGGTGTGTTACAGTCCATGGGGTTGCAGAGTCAGACATGATCCAGTGACTGAATAGCACCAACATTAATCCTAATCATGATTATTAGACATAATTAGGATTAGACATTGTTCCTAGGATCACACAAAAAACACAGAATTCTTTCTTACACAATGAATACCAAATGTGCTTTAAATTTCACACATTTTGGTTAAATTCCTACTCTGTGCTGTACTGCAGTCTAGTGATAAGCTTTGTAGATAAGACTAATCACACTTAAACATATTTTATCATTTGAATGTAAGCAAATAATTCCTCAGCACATTTTGGGTAAACCAAGTTGCAAATCCTGTGTCTTTCCTTTACAGAGTTAAGATGTCCTTATGGGTAGCTGAAAAGAAAGTAAGATCTATATCAGTAGGTAAATTTATTACATGTATTCTATTCATATAAGCCATAGTCTTACACATTCCATATCAGTTCTTGAGTTCATAGCAAGCTAATGAGAAACAAACAAAGTTAGAGAAAATATAATATGTAATTAGTTCTTAAGGTTTCTCAGCATTGCCTAATTTCTACATTTTCTCCATGTTGGCTTCTTAGGTTGTTATTTTTGTTGTTTAGTCACTAAGTCATATCTGACTCTTTGAGACCCCATGGACTGTAGCTCACCAGGCTCTTCTGTCCATGGGATTTTCCAGGCAAGAATACTGGAGTGGGTTGCCATTTCCTTCTCTAGCAGGTCTTCTTGACCTAGGGATTGAACCCGTTTCTCCTGCATTGCAGGATTCTTAACCTCCGAGCCACCAGGGAAGCCCACTTTGTCAGGTACTACACACAAATCCCTGACATTTCATCACTTTTTATTGTCCAGTGAATGACAGCCACCTAATTAAAAAAGTGAGCCCAAGGTGAGTTTTATTAAAATATTTTTTCCTAGTACCTCTCTTCTGTCCTGTTGATGATTTTATTTACATTCCCTCAGAAATGTGTCTGTTGTTTTCAGGAAACTATCTCACTGCATTTTCCATTTGATTTTTAGCCACCTCTTATGTGTTCCTTATAAAGCCTTTCCCCAGTTTCTTTTGCAACACTCCAGGGTTTCATGAAGCCTGTCTTACTTCTGTGCATATGGAAGGTCATAAAGAAATGAATTAATGTGCTAAAGAAAAGTTGCCAACAGTGAATTTCTCCATAGTTAATCCTACGTTTTATTAATGTTCTACAAAATGAAAGAATTTCAAATTATAACAAGGCTACCATTATGATTATTGAAAACCTCTTAAAATTATCGTTCACTGTTAAATATGTAATTTTATGGTGATATTAATAATGATATCCCATATGTCAAAAATGCTGAAAATAATGACTTTGTGTTCTGTTGAGCCTGTTACATTAAAGGCCTAATGGCAGATTAACTGAAATGAACATGCTAGTCGTTAAAGTCACTCATTGGCTATCAATCTAGATCTTAATATGTTTAATTACACTAATGCCAGTCAATTAGTCAAGCAGCTTAGCTTCATCTATTTCTTGGCTGTACTGATGATAGAATTGTAAACGTTTATACATGAGAAAGTGAGAAATCAGCCAACATCCATCAAAGAAAAATGTGAAATTATCACTAGTTTCTAAGAAAAAATTCCAATGTACTTTGGGGAAATTGCAAACTTTGGAGTCAATTAGCTGGTCATTGTTCTCTAAACTATATGTGAAAAGAAGTTCCAAGGTGAACATTCTATAATACACAGTCAGCAAGCACTTCCTAGGTGGGTTTGATGAGCTACACAGCTCTAATGAAAGGGATTGGATTTGTTTTGATTGAAAAATCTGCTAAATGGGAGTTGTTGGGCTTTATTCAATGAAATGGAACATTGTAGTAACAGACAAAAATGGCTATCTTGGTGGAATTTAAATTTGATGCATCTAATGGAAAGATAATTGGAAATGAAATCTTGGGAAACAAAGCACTTAGTTGGTAAGATGACCAAGGGACATAAAAAGCATGCTCTCTTAGCAAGAGACCGTAAACTACTTGAAAACTTGTTCTCAGTAGCATGTAGGAATAAGTGGTCATGACTTGTTTTTTCTTTTCCTTTTTTTTAAAGTTTATCACTCTCACCCTCTTCCCCCTTCATTCCTTATCAAACTCTACCAACGTTAACATTTAAATTCCGGTTCATACTGAATACTATTGCACATTTAGCTAATTCATTTATTCCCATTTCAAATACATATTTATTCTGTTCATCATTGGTTCATATTAATATTCATTCAAAAAGTATGTTTGGACACATATATACGCCACACAATATATATGTATTTTAGACACAAAGATTACCTCCATTTCCACTGCTGTCTCTTTTCCCTTCTATATTGGCATTTCCTTAGTGGTGTTGTTTTTAATGTGTCACTCCTCATGATGAGTATTATTACTTCTTTGGCATGTAGTCATTTTTAAGAAGAGTGTTTAGGAGGAAATCTCCATGAAATATTAGCAAGTGTAGGAGGATGGGGCCCAATTAATCCCAAATCAAGAGTGAAAAACTTTATCGTACAGGATAGCCAGAGATTTTTAGTGAAGAAGACACCTGAAAATGCAATTTAAATAACCAAAATATTTTATTCTTTTTCACTTGTCACTTTCAAGTTACTTGATGTTTATTAATTCCATGCTTACTGAGCAATGGTTTATCTTACTGTCTCAGCATAAATTTAATGAGATGGTATAACAAACGGCTAAAGAAGTAGTATAATAAACGTGTTGATTACAAACACACACACACACACTCACTCACACAGTCAATTTACAGTTATGTCATCTGCCAACAAAATTCTCCTAATAAACTAGCATCAAAACAAAGGCCTAAAGTCTTGATTTCTAATTGTTTTCATACTGAAGACCAGGGTTGAGATTTTGAACTAAAAAAAAAAATAATAATAATGACTTTGCTTGATATTCGTATGGCAACAGTGAACAGATATAACCTAGCAACCTGATCTAAGACACTAGTACCTTCTTTGTGAAAAGGTTTTGTGATTCACTTGTCCCGTGACCCCAGGCATACTTTTGCCTCTCTGTTTGCTTTTGCCTCTCTTAGATTGCTTCTGTGAGTCAACTTGTTAAGATATAATTTTGGAAAGACGCACCTTAGTCCAACAGTTTGAAACTGAAAAGGAATTGATATATAAGAAATTAGCTAGAAAATACGGTCGGAAATAAATCTGTTTTAAGATTGGAGAGGTTTAGACCTGTAACACAAAGAAAAATAATTTAACCTGTGAAATGAATATCATAACCATTCTACCTTCTTAATTGTATTGAAGTGTTTTACATTAACATTTGTGAAAATGCATGTTGAAGGGTGAAACAGTATAAGTGGTATGAAGGTTTTTCATCATTATCATTATCACAAACGCCTCCTATATATAATTGTATACTGAATGACTGGGTGTAATATATTCTTTTTTATTTTAGTTTTCAGCTGGAGGAAAATTGCTTTACAAATATTGTGTTGGTTTCTGGCATACAATAACACAAATCAGCCATAACTGCACATATATAGCCTCCCTCTTGAACCTCCCTCCCCTCCACCAATCCATGCTCTAGGCTATTACAGAGCTCTAAGCTAGGCTCCCTGTGTTACATAGAAACTTCTCATCAGCTATCTATTTTACACATGGTAGTGTATATATGTTGCTGCTCTTTAATTACAATCCAGATGGGTTTTTAAAAATTTCTTTGTCACAAAATTTTTTTTTAGAAAATTAAAATGATCAGGCCAATTTGCTGCACAATTTTTAAAAGAGGTATAGAACATCCAAATTAACTCTCTAAATTCTTCTGAAAACTTAAAGGAAAAAAGAGGACATCTGTGTGTTAAACTGATCAGTTCAGTTTAGTTCAGTTGCACAGTTATGTCTGACTCTTTGCAACCCCATGGACTGCAGCACACCAGGCCTCCCTGTCCATCACCAACTCCTGGAGCTTGCTGAAACTCATGTCCGTCGAGTTGGTGATGCCATCCAAACATCTCATCATCTGTCATCCCCTTCTCCTCCTGCCTTCAACCTTTTCTACTGTCAGGGTCTTTTCCAAGGAGTCAGTTCTTCTCATCAGGTGGCCAAAGTTTTGGAGCTTCAGCTTCATCATTATTCCTTCCAATGAATATCCAGGACTGATTTCCTTTAGGATTGACTGGTTTGATCTCTTTGAAGTCCAAGGGACTCTCAAGAGTCTTCTTCAAAGCTATAGTTCAAAAGAATAAATTCTTCAGGGCTCAGCTTTCTTTGTAGTCCTATTCTCACATCCATACATGACTACTGGAAAAACCATACTTTGACCAGAAGGACCTTTGTCAGCAAAGTAATGTCTCTGTTTTTTAATATACTGTCTAGTTTGGTCAAAGGTTTTCTTCCAAAGAGCATATGTATTTTAATTTCATGGCTGCAATCACCATCTGCAGTAATTTTGGAGTCCCCCAATGTAAAATCTGTCACTGTTCCCATTGTTTCCCTGTCTATTTGGTATGAAATTGTGGGACCAGATGCCATGATGTTCATTGAGCTAATAGACGTATAAAATATCTCTATGAGTACTAGGATACAAAAGTTATGAGGATACCTTCCTCACACACACTCACACACACACACACACACATACATACATTTCTAGTACTTGAGACTGATCAATGTGGATATTTCTGCCTATTCATAAGATTTGAACCATGCATCTATATTGTAATATTAAACCAGTTTGGCCTTCCCAGGTGGGCGCTAGTGGTTTTCAATCTGCCTGCTAATGCCATAAACTTGAGTTGCAGGTGTGATCCCTTGGCTATGAAGAACCCCTGGAGGAGGGCACGGCAACCCGCTTCAGGTATTCTTGCCTGGAGAATTCCATGGACAGAAAAATATCACGGGTTATAGGCCATATGGTTTCAGAGTTGGACACAACTGAAGCAACTTCGCATGCCTGCATGCGTTAAACCAATTACTAGAATATCTGGGCTTGTGATGCATTGTTTATCATTCCTTCAATTGATTTGATGCAGAAATTGGGCCACTGGTCAAAACTCCAAGCTACAATTTTCCCCATAGGAAAACATAAAAGGTTTTAAGAAAAAAATGTGCTATGGTGATTCTTAGAATAGCATTTCCACATAAAGTAGAACTTCCTTTATGAATATGAAATTAACTGTTAAGATTTTTTTTTGTCCTCTTCATTTTCGTAGCATTTCAAGAGAGAAGACTTTAAGAAGATCTTACTTCTTAGTTGTAATAAATGTTTGCTTTCTTTGCTATTAATGATATTTATTTATTAACTCTATCAAATATTTGAAAAATCTACAAGGAATGACTGAACCCAATTCAAGAGAGAAAATAAAGAATGCAATAGTTTCAACAGCTATTGGATTTTTATAAGTAGATCATCTGTGACTAAAAAATAGTTGCAGAAAAATTCTAGACTGAAATTCCTTAGAGGAGAAGCGTCTAAATTAGGTCTTAGGTCACATTTTAAGCTTTTAGAACACCATAGTTTGCAAGTTAAACAAGAATAGAATGAGAAAAAACAAAGGTGGCTAGAAATACAACATGGGTTTTACTTTCAAATAACTTAACAGTGACATGAAATATGTAACATGAATACATAATTATAGATAGCATCAGTTATCCATTTTTAACATGCGCAATTAAAAAACACAGGGCAAATTCAACCATGATTATGGATACACAAATATTAATCAAAATTAGAATAGATATAAAGCGGAAGGAGAAGGAAATGGCAGGAGGATTCCATGGACAGAGGAACCTGGTGTTGTACAGCCCATGGGTTCACAAAGAGTCAGACATGACTGAGCAACTGAGCATATATACACCATATCTCTGACAAACTATAACTTCTCCCTGATGGTCAACAGTTCCATTCACCTGAAAAAGTCACTCGCTAAATTTTACTTATCACCTTTCTAAATTCCTGGAGGCATGTTACTATCATGATTAAATAATGAATTTTGTAAGCTGCTTTATGTATGCAAAATGTAATTTATTAGTTTTGGATATTGTAATAGTTTCCAAAGTGACACGAGGTGGTAGGTTAATGCTAGGATATTAATTCTTTTTTATTCAGTATTTGTAATCATGGAGTGTTCTATTCTATTAGATATAATATTAAAAAAAAACTAAATGCTCAAACTTGGTCAGTGACCTATGGTGGTTTTGAGCATTCCAGGTAAGGTGTAGTGTTTCTTCCCTGAGGTACATCAGGGATCATCCACGTGGCACACAGATATGGTGTTTTCATTCTTCATCCTTCATCTTCATTTTCTCCCATTATCACCATGTTTCACTGTCACTTAGCAAATGTTTGTGTTAAACAGGGTAAGTAGAGATGCTTGAGTTTTCTTTGTTGTGGCATAGTTCCAGGCTATGTGCTGTGGGTAGCTGTAGCGAGTTAGTCAAATAAAATTATTGTTTGATGTTGCAAATATTTATTTCTGTTCCTCAAGTGTCTCATGATTCAAATTTTGTATGGTGAATTAAAATATTGCATAATATTAATGGTTTCAGAAACCATTAAAATAATCAAACAATTAAAAAATATAAGACAACAACAAATTGAACTTGTTCTAAGCATAAAATTATATTATTTTAAGAAATCTAATGTAAATCATCAAATAAAAGAGATTTTAAAAGACATAATATAATTGATAAGTATGTAAGCGTTAGTCACTCAGTCTTGTTCAACTCTTTGCGACACCATGAACTGTAGGCCCCCAGGCTCCTCTGTTCATGGATTCCCCTGGCAAGAGTACTGGAGTGGGTTACCATTACCTTCCCCAGGATATCTTCCCAACCCAGGAGTCGAACCCGGGTCACCAACATTCTTTACTGTCTGAGCCACCAGGGACTACCCCCAAATAATTGATAATGTCTATAATATATATTAAAAAATTTACTATAAAAAGGATGGTGAGGGGAGAGTGAGATGTATGGAAAGAGTAACATGGAAACTTACACTACCATATATAAAATAGAGAGCCAATGGGAATTTGCTGTATGGCTCAGGAAACTCAAACAGGGGCTCTGTATCAACCTAGAGGGGTGGGATGGGGAGGGAGATGGGAGGGAGGTTCAAAAGAGAGGGGATATATATATATATACCTATGACTGATTTATGTTGAGGTTTGACAGAAAACAACAAAATTCTGTAAAGCATTAATTCTTCAATTAAAAAAAAGATTGGTATGCAATAATCAAAGTAAAATAACTTTACTAACAAGCAAAATAAATAGTTTAAAACAAAACACCATATAGTAATTAGCACATTTAATAGTGAAATGGTAAGTATATGCTCATTAAATCACAAGTGTCAGCAATCATCACTTCTATTCAGTGTTATACAACAATCCTGAGTAGATATATAGACTATATGTATGAAACTTGAGTGTAAGAACATTTAAAAATAACTATTTGCAAGTTCTGTGATTATATTAAATTTAATAAGAAAGTTTAGCAAACTTGGCTGTTATAATTGTAATTTTACTTAGTATTCATAGGGCTGATACCATTTTTCAGTTCAGTTCAGTCGCTCAGTCGTGTCCGACTCTTTGCGACCCCATGAACGGCAGCACGCCAGGCCTCCCTGTCCATCACCAACTCTCGGAGTCCGCCCAAACCCATGTCCATTGTGTTGGTGATGCCATCCGGCCATCTCATCCTCTGTTGTCCCCTTTTCCTCTTGCCCTCAACCTTTCCCAGAATCAGAGTCTTTTCAAATGAGTCAGCTCTTCTCATACAATTTTTAAGCTACATTAATTGTAAATGTTCTTGTTCTTCATATAGTTTAGACAATGGAATATATCATTAAACTGTTTTTCCAGTGTTACAGATTTAATAAAAGGTCTTAATCTGGTAGCTTTTATTAGCATTCCCTTTATTATGGGAAAAGTTAATTTTCATATTAATATACATAAGGACAGTTTGCATATATTTTGTCTGAACCATCTGGCCATATGCTGTCCAGTTATAGGTTGTTAGTGTTGTCTCTACTTCTGGAAATTCCATCTAATGCTTGTGCATCCATTGCTGTAATTTAATATTTATAAAATAAAAGTAGTTTCTTCCTTTTTATTATTTGTTACAACTGGATTATGGCATTTTCCCTGCATATTCCCTATAATACAACTACATACCTTAATCATTTCTTCTAGATTCTGAGTCATACCTAGAATTCACCACAATCTGCTCTGTCCCCTTTAAACTTAAATTGGATTCATTTTGAATTTGTACTGGTGTAAAGATATATTCACTTTATCTTTTTTCATGGGCTATCCAACTATCCCAAAGTTGAAAGTGAAGCCACTCAGTCGTTCTGACTCTTTGCGACCCCAAGGACTGTAGCCTACCGGGCTTCTCTGTCCATGGCATTTTCCAGGCAAGAGTAGTGGAGTGGGTTGCCATCTCCTTATCCAGGGGATCTTCTCAACCCAGGGATCGAACCTGGGTCTCCAAAACAACTTATTAAATAATTTTAGCTCCACTATTTTGAGGCATTATTTTAAAATCTCATACTAAATTTCCCCATGTACTTGTGTTTCTTTTTAGATTTTCTAATTTTTATTCCATTGTATTATCTGTTCAGTCTAACAAAATACTGCACAGTTTTCACATCTTCAATTACTAGCCATCACCTTCACTTGCCTTTTTTTCTCACATGTTTCTTCAGTCTTCCTTCTGGTCTAACCTTTGAAAGTACAGGAACTTTTTAGTCAATTTGTATAACTCCAGGAAATAAATCCTGATGGTGCTTTTATTGAAATTGCATTCAGTTTATAAGTTAACTAAGGGAGAAATGGTACTGTTATAATGTTGACTTCCTATCTGAGAACATGGTGTAACCCTGCAGTTGTTAAAGACAGAACTTTTGTGCAGCAGCTGAAATTAGATAAATGAGTATTATGGGAATTAGATTGTTCATCACTGTGAAGAAAAGACTCAAACAATTAGAATCACTTAGTGGGAATGTGTGACATATTTTACGTAGTTAACTTTCCATTATTCAGACAGAGACCATATAATGCAATAACTGAGATGATAATTATGAAAATTCATATACTACATTTTAGTTTATAAAAAAATTCTTCAGGATGATCTTTTTAAGTTGTCAAAGTAATATGATTTTATGAACAAAAGAACTGGGGCTTCTAGAAAATAACATTATTCCTAGGATCATAATAGATGAGTTACATAAAACTAGCTTTTTATATAGTCATCCCTCAATATTCAAGGGCATTGGTTCCACGACCCCCATGGACACCAAAATCCTCCTACACTAAAGTCTCTTGGATAAAATGGCTTAGTGTTTTCATACAGTCTATGTACACTCTAAGTCACCTCCATGTTACTTATTTTTTTAATATATTTTATTGAAATATAGTTGTTTAAAATGTGTAAATTGAGTACAGTAAAGTGATTATACATATATACACTTACACATTATTTTTCATATTCTTTTCCATTATGATTTATCATGGGTTATTAAATATGTTTCCTTGTGTTTCATGGGTTCAAATGGTAAAAAATACACCTACAATGCAGGAGACCCAGGTTTGATTCCTGGGTCGGACAGTAGGACCTCGCTGTTTATCCAAGTTACTTATAGTATCTAATACAGTGTAAGTGATATGCAAAGAATTCAAATTTTGCTTTTTTGAAGCATTCTTTTTTTCTTTTTGGATAGTTGTGATCAGTGGTTGGTTGAATCTGTGAAAATGAAAATCCAAGATCATGGAGGGCCAGCTGTACTTACAAACATCATGCCCTTCCCAGAGGATTATACAAATCAATGCACTATGAATTTTGAAATCCCTCTTTCCAAAATATTATTTCCCAAAGTGGAAATAATATGGATCATTATTTTCTAATGTAATTAGTGTGTTCTTCCACTAAAATAAGTCAAATATAGTAAAATTCATTTGAGACATGCTAGGTTAAACCAGCATGTCCTTATATTGCCTTTTATTACCAGAGGACTTCTCCAATAATATATTATACTAATATAATTTAATAGCAAAACTTCTCCCAAAAATATAATTGTATTCATAAAACTACGTAGGTTTAGATACCAAATTTAGAGAAAGACCCCACGTATCAAGCTAATGATCATGTGTTGAATTTTTGAGCCTTTGGAATTATTGAGTGTTTGGAAAAGTTTTATTATCCTTACAGAGATGGAGATATATGTAAGTGGACTACATAAAATAATTTGCAGAGCAGTTTTACCAAATTTTTTGATACCTTCTGTTCTCTCCAATCTCGTTGCTATTTCACTAAACCTAATGATACTCATCGTATTAACAATACTTCAATTAATGATTTCTTCTTTGATAAATTGAAAGCACTGACACATTAAGACATATGGCAAGAGAGAGTTTTCTAATAAATAATAAGGCTCCATACTATTGTCAGATTTGAGTAACAGAAATACTTGCATATCTAGGTATTGTATAAAAAGAGAAATAAAATGTTTAGGCTGACTAATCATTTAAAATTATAGTTGATGAGAATTATTAAACCAGTGTGCTCAAATGCTTTTATAAAGAAATAACACTAATGTACTAGGTGAATAATCTATTTTTCCTTTCCAAATATGGTTGTGTATTTTTCTTAGTTGGAGACTGAAAGTGCAGTAATAAAAGCATGTTCTTTAAAAATAAGGATAAACCTAGGGTATAGAATTATCTATCCTTTTCTGCTAATTCCACTTATCTTGTTAAGACTCCTTTCTTTTGCTATTTTCTTTTATTTTACAGATAGCTAAGCTTCCCACAGTTTAAATTCTTTTCTCTTTGCAGAAGAAATTTCCACCTCCAAATCTAAATATTTTCTTATGAAAATCTATATCCAAAAATACATCTCCATTCTAAAGTATTTTTAATAAATTTCAGATCTTCATATAAAATTGCTTTTTAAAAAATCTTCACTAAAAGACTCAATATATAACATTAATCCCTCCAAAAAAATATGAGCTTCTATAGGCCAATTATACTTTCAAGCACTGAGAATATACATGTGCTGAATATATGCTAAGTCATTTCAGTCATGTCAAATTATTTTCAACCCTATGGACTTTAGCCCACCAGACTCCTCTGTCAATGGGATTCTCCAGCCAAGACTGCTGAAATGGGTTGCTGTCCTCCTGGGAATTTTCATGACTCAAGGATTGAACCTATGTATCTTACGTCTCCTGTTTTGGCAGGTGGGTTCTTTAGCACCACCTCAACCATTGTTTACACTTGGATTGTCTGTTGTTGTGTAATCAACCACCACGAGATATAGAGGTTTAACTCAACAAAAGTATATTTGTCTATGGTTTTCAATTTGGATGTAACTGTTTGGAGAGCTCATCTCTGCTCTATATGTTGTCATCTTGCTCAACATTGGGTTGGAAGATTCATTCCCAAGATTTCTTTTTACGTGGCTAGCAAATCTCTTGCTGGCTGATGGCTAGGAGCTCAGCTAAACTTGTTGTTGGGGTTCATATTTTTTTTAGAAGAGACACCTCACAAAGCTGTCTGGGCTTCCTCACAGCAAGAGACAGGGATTGCCAAAGGGAGGAAATGAAAGATAACGATATGTTCAGAGCTGGGTCTGTCCTGACACTAGCACTTCAATCATATTCTATTAGTTTAGGTTAGTTTAGATTGCCAGATTTCAGGCAACTGGAAGACAACAAACAAACAACTCCCCTCCACTCCAGTGTTCTTGCCTGGAGAATCCCAGGGACAGGGGAGCCTGGTGGGCTTCCTTCTGTGGGGTCACACAGAGTCGGACACGACTGAAGTGACTTAGCAGCAGCAGCAGCAAAAAAAAAGCGAAATTTAACTTTTATTGGGAGAAGTAGGAAAGATTTTATGACATTTTTAATTCATCACTCCTGGTATATGAAAGAGGTAGGGATCTGGCCAACAATTATAAGGAGATTCAAGTCAATAATTAGAGATGATGATAAACTGATCCCTATGTGTTTGCAGATTTCTGTAAATAAGGAGCATTGGTATCTTTAGGAATATTAACTAAGGCTAATATGAAATAATTTAGGGTTAAAATTAAAATAACCCTGATAAACTTAAATATTAACCCTAATATTTTTAGAAATATGGGAAGGCATCTCTGAGAGATATTTTTGTAAGAAAGAAAAATTAGTGTTGTATTTTTTTGTTGATTGCTGTATAAGAATATTGCCACCAACATAGCAATATATAATACAGATAATATATAATAGCTCACAGGTTTCATAGATCAAAAGTTTGGGCGTGCTTTATGTGGTCCTTTATTTTAGGGTCTCATAAGGTCACCATCAAGGTGTTAGTCTGAACTGGGTTCTTATCTGGAAGATGTGCACCACACTGATGGATTATTAGAGGGATTCAATTTCTTGTGGTTGTAGGACTGAGGGCTTCAGTTCCTTTTCACTTACAGGCTGCCTTTAGCTTCTAGAGGCCACCTGCAGTTCCTAGTCAGGAGGGGCTCCCCAACAGAGCTGTTTGCATCTTCAGACCAGGAAGGCAAGTGGGTACTATGGTTTCATATAACCACATAATTATGGACACATGATCACATTTAGGGCTTCCCAGGTGGCTCAGTGTTAAAGTCTGCCTGCCAATACAGAAGATGCAAGTTTGATCCCTGGGTCAGGAAGATCCCTTGGAGAGGTAATGTCACCCCACTCCAGTATTCTTGCCTCGAAAATTCCCGAGACAGAAGAGCCAGGTGGGCTACAGTCTGTGAGGTCACAGAATTGGACACAACTGAGCAACTGAGAATGCACCCAACACAATCAAATATATCTCACCATATGTATATATTTTTTATATCCTGTAGCTTAGAATCAAGTCACAGTTCTTACACACCCTTACCATGGGGGTACCCACAAGGAAATGAACTCCAAAAGGCAGGGATCATGAGGATAACATTAAGAGTATGTCCACAGCAGGTAGGATTTAGGGGAAAATCCCAGTACCTCAATAAGCTCTTAAACTTGGTGATACTCTTTGTGCCAAAATAAATTAAAATCCTAGTTTTTCCACTCCTTTATCACCTTTTCATTCTCCTTATCTAATCAGTTGCTGTGTCCTGATTGTTACTTTTCTAAATCATTGGTTGCAATTCATAGGCCATCAGGGGACATCTGTCAGGCTGGGGACATCCATGAGTGCACCAGCCTGTGTGTTAGGTCGTGAATGGAAGAATATATTCCCAGAATGGAAAGAGTGTAATAGTCCATCTGCAAATTTACTGACTGCCTCGTTTCAGAAGTAAGGGTGTGGTGTACCAGCTAACCTGTTGTTTTTAAAGAGAAGCTGAACTTATTTAGTTTCATGGGACATTTTGAAATATTTATGCAATAGTGTGCAGAAAATGTATCTCTAAATAAGATCTGTTTCATAATTCACCAGTGTTTGACTTATGATCAGACGTATTCCCTCATGTATCTTTATATGTTATCTTAATGCCAGGTGGTGCTAGTGTAAAGAACCTGCCTGCCAATGCAGGAGAGAGATACGGGTTAAATCCCTGGGTCAGGAAGATCCCCTGGAGGAGGAAATGGCAACCCACTCTATTATTCTTGTCTAAAAAATCCCATGGACAGAGGATCCCAGCAAGAATCCAAAGAGTTGCATAGAGTCAGACACAACTGAAGTGACTTAGCAAATACATATGCACAGTGATATACATATGTACTAATACATAGAAAATATATATAAAAGAAAATTATTAATTTTAAATAAGTCATGAATATAACATGTAAGGCATGGGAACTAAACCAGATGGATAAAAATGTGTTAGGAATTTTGTATATAAAAGTTTAAAATAATGAAATATTTGTAATTCAGTACATGATATTATCTCAGAAAATTAATGCCACAAAGTCAATGAGATTGCTTTCTTACCTTTACTAATATATGTTTCTTATTAGTCTGATGAATATAAAATGTTAAATTGGACAAAATAGTGATCTCTAACTCCCTCATGAATATTCTTCATATAAAATGCTCTAGTATTTCTTCAGTCTGGCCTAAAGAGCACTTCCAAAAATATATCTAATCATGCCACTTTTTTTGTTTGAAATCTTCACATTACATTCTCTGCTTAATATTTCTCTTTATACTACTGCTCTTTACCTGGATCTGATCCTTAGGTAAGATGATATCACTCCCCCATATTCTAGATTTATATTTTTACTGGTGCCCTTGCTTAAAATCCACTTTCCTATCTATTTATTCTACCTCCAAAGTCTCTATCTTTCTAACTTAATTTACTTGTTCACCTTTTCCATTAAACTTTCTTGCCTTCCCTGAAACAATTTTGATCTCTACTTCTGATACATCTTCCTTTAACTGTAAAATATTACTCTCATAATAAGTACATCAACCTTTTTAGTATTGTGTTTCGTATTATATGATATAGTTTCTATATTTCTAGATTTTAAGCGACTTGTGAGAGAAAAAAAAATACCTCCATATAGTTCTTTTCAAAACTCTTATTTTAGGTAAATACTCATAATATCTATATAATTTCATTTATTTATTATAAAGATTTTTGTTAACTATGTTACTCAATATTGTATTATATACAAACACACACATTTACTTTATGAAATGTGACTTAAACATTATAATATCTACATGAGTTTCATATGGTAGGTCTTTAGGTGTCAAAAAAAACCCAGAAATGAACAAGAAATAAAAAGCTGAAGTTATTCTGTGAAAATTCCAGGAAATACATTGAATCTGTTTTGTTTGTTTGTTTGTTTGTTTCTTGCTACTGAGTGAACCAGTATTTTGACTAAGGATGTACCCTGGATATGAAATGAAATATCATATCACATATCCAATAATGTTGCTGTAAGGATTTGAAAGTGCTGCACTCAATATGCCAGCAGATTTGGAAAACTCAGCAGTGGCCACAGGACTGGAAAAGGTCAGTCTTCATTCCAATCCCAAAGAAAGGCAATGCCAAAGAATGCTCAAACTACCGCACAATTGCACTCATCTCACACGCTAGTAAAGTCATGCTCAAAATTCTCCAAGCGAGGCTTCAGCAATATGTGAACCATGAACTCCCAGATGTTCAAGCAGGATTTAGAAAAGGCAGAGGCACCAGAGATCAAATTGCCAACATCCGCTGGATCATGGAGAAAGCAAGAGAGTTTCAGAAAAACATCTATTTCTGCTTCATTGACTATGCCAAAGCCTTTGACTGTGTGGATCACAATAAACTGTGGAACATTCTGAAAGAGATGGGAATCCCAGACCACCTGACCTGCCTCTTGAGAAACCTGTATGCAGGTCAGGAAGCAACAGTTAGAACCGGTCATGGAACAACAGACTGGTTCCAAATAGGAAAAGGTGTACGTCAAGGTTGTATATTGTCACCTTGCTTATTTAACTTATATGCAGAGTACATCATGAGGAACGCTGGGCTGGAAGAAGCACAAGCTGGAATCAAGATTGCTGGGAGAAATATCAATAACCTCAGATATGCAGATGACACTACCCTTATGGCAGAAAGTGAAGAGGAACTCAAAAGCCTCTTGATGAAAGTGAAAGAGGAGAGTGAAAAGGTTGGCTTGAAGCTCAACATTCAGAAAACAAAGATCATGGCATCTGGTCCCATCACTTCATGGGAAATAGATGGAAAAACAGTGGAAACAGTGTCAGACTTTGTTTTTTTGGGCTCCAAAATCACTGCAGATGCTGATTGCAGCCATGAAATTAAAAGACGCTTGCTCCTTGGAAGGAAAGTTATGACCAACCTTGATAGTATATTAAAAAGCAGAGACATTACTTTGCCGACCAAGGTCCGTCTAGTCAAGGCAATGATTTTTCCCGTGGTCATGTATGGATGTGAGAGTTGGACTGTGAAGAAAGCTGATCGCCGAAGAATCGATGCTTTTGAACTGTGGTGTTGGAGAAGACTCTTGAGAGTCCCTTATACTGCAAGGAGATCCAACCAGTCCATTCTAGAGGAGATCAATCCTGGATGTTCATTGGAGGGACTGATGCTAAAGCTGAAACTCCAATACTTTGGCCACCTCATGCGACGGGTTGACTCATTGGAAAAGACTCTGATGCTGGGAAAGGTTGGGGGCGGGAGGAGAAGGGGACGACGGAGAATGAGATGGCTGGATGGCATCACCGACTCTGTGGACATGAGTTTGAGTGTACTCCGGGAGTTGGTGATGGACAGGGAGGCCTGGCGTGCTGTGATTCATGGGGTCGCGGAGAGTCGGACACGACTGAGCGACTGAACTGAACTGAACTGAAGGATTTGAAGTATTATACATAGTTGCAGCTCAATAAATGTTCAGTTCAGTTCAGTTCAGTCGCTCAGTCGTGTCCGACTCTCCGCGACCCCATGAATCACAGCACGCCAGGCCTCCCTGTCCATCACCAACTCTTGGAGTACACTCAAACTCATGTCCACAGAGTCGGTGATGCCATCCAGCCATCTCATTCTCCGTCGTCCCCTTCTCCTCCCGCCCCCAACCTTTCCCAGCATCAGAGTCTTTTCCAGTGAGTCAACCCGTCGAATGAGGTGGCCAAAGTATTGCAGTTTCAGCTTTAGCATCAGTCCCTCCAGTGAACATCCAGGATTGATCTCCTTTAGCTTTTATTATTTTGAAGGTCCATGAATAATGGAGTAAACACTGAAATAAACCTCAATCACTTAGAACCTTAGTCACTTAGTTTGGGGCTTGATTTTTTACTTATATATAATTTTAAAGTTTAAAAAGTTCATTATTCCATCGGGGGGAATACGTACAAAAAATAATAAGATTATTGCATGTTTAGAATCCTGAAGTTACTTGCAGTTCTTTGTGGCCTGTGTTATGAGATTGTGAATATTATTATACGGTACTTCCTCATGGCTCAAATTTGAATTAATATGAAAGTAATAGTTGAGAAAGCAGATAAAAAGCCTCTCTCTCTGTGGCACTACATTAACTTTACTTCTCTAATTGGCTTTCTTCATGTGTGTGTGAACTCCTTTTTCTTTTTTATTCCAAGATCAGGCTAGCATTGACCTTTCTCTTATAAAAAGAGAATTTATTCTCATTAAGTTTAATTGTGTAGTTAATGTTTTCATTGAGGTGCCTATTAAGCTCCTCTCTGACATTTCTAAGATCAGTTAAAGTTCTGAACTTGTCAAGGCAAAATGTCAACCCATCAAACTGCCCAATTCCAGTTTATATATGTACTAACCCTCAGTGATTCTCTTATTTCTTTAAGGTAGTTTGTGAAAGTTCTTTCATAGATTTCTTTGGTCATTTCCCAACATTGTTCCAAGTATATCCTCACCTTATTATGCCTCATCTGTCCTAAGGTCAAATTCATCACCATGTATATCATTGAAAATCAAACACATCACAATTTGTTTTTTAAGCCATTACTTAAATAAATAGGCTTCCTGGGTGGCTCAGTGATCAATAATCCACCTGCTAATGCAGGAGACTAGGGTTTGATCCTTGGGATGGGAAAATCCCCTGGAGAAGGAAATGGCAACCCACTCCAGATAATATTATTACCTGGGAAATCCCATGGAGAGAGGAGCCTGGTGGGCTCTAGTCCATGGGATCCAAAAAGTCAGACATGACATAGGTACGGAACAACAACTTGAATGAATACATGTTTCCAAAACAAGTTCATCTATTTTTTTTTTTTTTTCTGAAGATGTCTGTAGGAAACAAACATTTATACCAATCACGCAGTGATTATTCTTTGCCCACTTCCTTAATCTGCCCATTCCGTTCCGTTCTGTCGCTCAGTCGTGTCCGACTCTTTGCTACCCCGTGGACTGTAGCCTACCAGGCTTCTCCGTCCATGGGATTCTCCAGGCAAGAATATTGGAATGGGTTACCGTTTCCTTCTCCAGGGGATCTTCCCGACCCAGGGATCGAACCCGGGTCTCCCGCATTGGAGGCAGACGCTTTAACCTCAGAGCCACCAGGGAAGCCCAATAGAATGAAGAAACATGGATAATGTTTCCAGCTCTAACTTCTTCGATAGCACAGGGTTTCCTTAGGCATCAACTAGTGGACAAATAAGCAAACTTTTGAGACATATTTGAATTGCTGCTAATATACTTTGTCCCCTGCCAATGTGATATACTTTCCCTGACTCATGTTTTTACAGTTTCAGTGTATCCTCTACATTCACCTGCAGCATCCATCTTCTTGGATGGAAAAAAAGTAATCAGTGGACAATGAAATTAGTCATCCTTGGAATAGTAATAAGAAGGATGATGTGCAATGCAGAAAGCAAAACTTCATTCATTAAACATTCTGTTTTTTGCAAGATAAGTGGTCTACTCTAAAACTACATTTAGTAATATTTGGGATAACAAGTTCATTTCTGAACAACAATGTCAAAAACTTTTCTCAAAGGATATACCCTCTATTTCTTTTATTTTTCTGACAAGTTTGTTTGACTTTTTAACTAATGGCAAACTATTATTTGTTATTTAGCATTATGATTTAAACCAATCTTTTTATTGTTTAAAATAGTAAGACTTGTATCCATGTGTATAGAGATGTATTTCTTTAAGAATGTTCAACCTCCTAATGGCCTAACTCAAGAAATATTCAACTTGTGTTTATATTTCTTTGTAAGTAGACAAAAGTACTACTGTTATTATTCAGTCTGTAAAGAGTTATGTTGTTGTTGTTCAGTCACCAAGTAGTGTCCAGCTCTTTGCAACCCCATGAACTGCAGCATGACAGGCTTCCCTGTCCTTCACTACTCCTGGAATTTGCTCAAGCTTGTACCCATTGAGTCAGTGATGCCATCCAATCATCTCATCCTCTGTCACCCTCTTCTCCTCCTGCCTTCAGTCTTTCCCACATCAGGGTCTTTTCCAGTGAGTCAGCTCTTTGCATCAGATGACCAAATATTGGTGCTTCAGCTTCAGCATCAGTCCTTCCAATGAATATTCAGGACTGATTTCCTTTAGGATTGACTAGTTTAGGATTACTGTCCAAGGGACTCTCTAGAGTCTTCTCCAGCCTCACAGTTCAAAAGCATCAATTCCTCAGTGCTTAGCCTTCTCTAAGCTCTCATATATGCATATAAATTCTTAAGTTTCTAGGTTTTGGTAGTACTTGAGAATAAGTTACAGAAATAGCTGATTATTTAGTGATATAGAGCATAAACTTCAGAGCACCATTTGTACAGTATCACAGTTCTCCATTGATCTATGAAGCAATATAAATACTTGTGAATATTTGCCTTCAGCACTCTCATGATTATTTACATTTAAGAATTCCACATGTCTGTAATACTGGAGAGTACTTTGAGATCATGTTTAATTATATATTTAAGATACAAAGGAATGGATATTAGAGGGACACCTCAAGGTCACTTAGCTACTTATTGGTAGAGTTGACATTTCAGTTTCCTCTCTAATGCCATACTCACATTTGAGAAAGAATGACTAAAGTTGCCCAAAGCCTTTAGAATTATTGGGTCCTTCCAGTTGAATTACTATTCCAGGGCTGAATTGAGTTTAGTAATATTAAATTTGGATTGCAGGGTCCTTCTTAAGTTAAAACAAAAAGGCTAAAAATATAAACTATTTCTTATTCTAGATCTAACTGATTAAATATCAAGCATTCTTTTGTAGCATCAGCATTAATATTTAAATTGCATGTAATGAGACTCTATCATGATAATATGGGTATGTGTTTTAGGCAATTGTCTTCTGGATGCCATTGGAAGGAAGTGTGTGCTCACATTTCATCTTTAACCTCACCCATGCCCATGCCTGTCTTTTGACATTGCACAGCAGTAGGCTTTCTCATCTCATGGAAGTTGTTGCTGTGTAGTCAATTTTCCTAACTGTGCTAAAATATTTGCCTAATGATGCTTTAAATCCATTTACAGCATGCCTTCTGAAGGGGCAGCACATGTTCAAAACATATCCAAGACTCACAGTTCCTTTGATAATGAATCACAAGCTTCCTCTACAGACCAGCTGCAGGCCATTATAAGTGTTCCCAGGTGGTCAAGGTAATTTAGAGGTGAGCTATGTGCTCAATTCCCCAGGTGCCCCTGGCCCATTCACTCCTATAATTACTGTTAGAGTCCAGGAATCTTGGTATACTGAAGTTTAGAATTGTTTCCTTGAAACACAGTATTTGTTAGGAGAGTGAGCAAATAGAAGAGCTGGGCTGTTTTAAGCCAGGTATTTGCACGTGAGTATCAAAAGTCTATTTCTGTTTTCTGAAAACTCATAATCTACTTAATGGAGGCTACCACATTTCTAAGATTCCAAAGCAGTTCAATAGGAATAATAATATATGAACTGTTTTAATAAGTAGTCATTTAAATGTACTTAAAATAGCATCTGAAATGTAATAGTTGAAGAGTGAATATAACACTGTAAAAAATATTTATACACGCTGAATTTACTAACTAAGAAATGAGAAACCAGAACTATAAAGGTGGCATAGAAATACAAGAAACTATTCTTAAGTAATCTTTTAAAACTTTGAACAGAGTTACAGATTTTACCATTTGTTATAAATTAGTATATATAATTTAACCAGAACCATAAGAAAATTAGTATTGTGTGAATTCTGAAGCACTTTCAATATGTTGTAGGAATAATGTGGACTTTCTTGAGTTTTACACATTCATAAGTGAATGGTCTGTATCTTGTGCCTTTGTTGGTTTTCTGTGAGCTGTAGTTTCTGGGAAGTGAGCAGCTCTCATTCCTGTAACTCTTGTAATCCAGTCATTCATGTGCCTCCTTCATGAGGATTCAGTGAGGCTGTGGTGCTGTTATCCCTCTGATAGTAACTCTAACTTGGTGTAAAGCCCCAAAGGTCTGTTACTTATTTTTATTTTATATTGTACTATATTTTATTTACAGTGTTGTGTTGGTTTCAGCTGTATAATGTATATATATATATATGATATATATATATGAATTAACAAAAGCAGTTCCCGTCTTTTGGGGCGGTGCTCATGGTTTATAACATAAATGGCATTATTTTGAGAGAGGGATAACTTAGATATGGCATTGGGTTTTTTTTCTTTTTGCTGCTTGAGGCAGTTGTAAAATAACTTAATGTAGCTTTTTACAACTGTGTATTCTATAGTATTTCTTTCATTTGGTGAAATTTTAAATGTTAATGTTTTTGGCATTGTGCTTTGTACCATTTATTAAATAAAAATTAAAAAAATATTTATAGACATTTTCTAGCCTTTCATATTAAGGTGTTTATTTTCTTCGTATCAAAGTCATAGGGATTTTTTAAAAATTTTCTTATGAAAAGTACATGATAACAATTGTAAGGGCATAAGGCAGGTGTAAATCTCAAATATACACATCTGTCTATAACTGTGTGACAATTTGAAAATCTATACATCCTCACTGAAGTGACAGTTGAAATAATTTATGATATTACTTTTGCTGAGCACAGGGGACTAGGCATGCTCACGTATTATTAGAATTAGGCATGGTTCATATTAAGTATACATTTTTATACTTTGAGATGGTAGTTTGTTAATATACAGAAAACTTATATCATGCATTTGTTATATGCAAAAGATACCATCATGCATTCATTTAACGAACTATCTTTGCATTTGATGGCTATTGAAAGAAGCCCCCAATAAAACCTTTTGATCAGGCACAACTAAGGTTCTTAGATGTACTGTAAGGAAGAAGGTCAGACACTGTGACAGAGTCTGAGTAGTGCTTCAGATGAGACATTAAGGAAGTTTGGTTTTATCATTTTAGAGTCTGGAGGATTCAAAGGTGAACCCTTTAAGTCAAGGGTCAGTTTGAGATTGGGTACATGTCACGATATTATAACGATTAGTGGGAATTGTGAGATGAGGGCCCTAAAGCAAGTCCTGACGAGCAAACTGTTAGTTTTTATAAATATATTGTTTAATTTGTTCACAAACTTACCTTTGAGGAGGTGTTATTTCTTGAAGCAAGCAAAGAGAAAAGTTTGAAATGCACATCTAACCCAGGAACCTAGAATATGCAGTTAAACCCAGAAACTCATGCTCAGTACAAAGTCCACAGGTGGTGGTGATGGTTGTTCAGTCGCCCAGTCGTGTCTGACTCTTTAGAACCCCACGGGAAGCAGCATGCCAGGCCTCCCTGTCCCTCACCATCTCCCGGAGTTTGCCCAGGTTCACGCTCCTTGCATCAGTGATGTTGTCCAGGACATCCTACGATGTCCTCATCTCCTACTGCCCTCAATCTTTCTCACCATCAGGGACTTTTCCAATGAGTTGGCTGTTTGCATCAGATGAACAAAATACTGGAGCTTCAACTTCAGCATCAGTTCTTCCACTAATTATTCAGTTTTGATCTCCCTTAAGATGGACTGGTTTGATCTCCTTGCTGTCCAAGGGACTTTCAGGAGTCTTCTCCATCACCACAGGCCCAGACATTTAAAAACATATGTAAGTCCTTCTAAACTATAGATATTATACATAAAATGAGAAACAGGGAACTTAATTTAGAGCTATGGTTAGTGACATTGTCTTTATCATTTTATTTTGAAAATATCAATGTGACAAAATATTTAATAATTAACTTGATTTGAAACATGTATATTATCATATGTGAAATGAATCGCCAGTCCAGGTTCAATGCATGATACAGGATGCTCGGGGCTGGTGTACTGGGATGAACCAGAGGGATGGGATGCGGAGGGAGGTGGGAGGGGGGTTCAAGATGGGGAACATATGTACACCCAGGGTAGATTCATGTCAATGTATGGCAAAACCAATAAAATAATGTAAAGTAATTAGCCTCCAATAAAATAAATAAATTTTAAAAAAGAAACAAGTTAGATACCACAATTCATAATGAAATTATTAAAACTTAAAAAAATAATAAAAAAAAATTAGTCCAAAGTTTTATTTGACTAAACACCTAAAATTCAATTTCAGTATAGCATTTATAACACTCACAGTATTAAAAATTTTTTAAAGTTGTCTATTATTTTAAATTTAATCAGTTGAACCCAATTTGATATTTTTGTGATAATCTGTGGAATTTATTTTAGCCTACTTTAGAACTAGAATCCTTTAAAAATTTAAATCATGAGAAGTTAGACCATAGTCTTCTATTAAATAAAATATTGTATTAATATTGCATTAACATTGGGGATAAAATAGTGAACATCATAGAGTTAATTTAAATCTAATAGTGTTAGTTGCTCAGTCATTTCCGACTCTTTGCAACCCCATGGAGTGTTGCTCACCAGTCCCTCTGTCCGTGGAATTTTCCAGGCGAGAATACTGGAGTGGGTTGCTTCTCCTTCAGATTTCTGCACGGTTTACTCTTTTCCTTCTTGCGGTCTTTTCTCAACCAGCACGTTCTCTGTGAGGGCGCCCAGAATAATCTCTCATCGCACCCATGCACTGCCATCTGCCTTTTCGCCTTTATTTCACGTTGCAGAACTTGTCTTTTCTAACATACCATAAAATTTACTTATTTGTTATGTTCATTGTCTTTATCTGCTCTCCAAGCCTCCACACAAGGAGTGAAAGCTACCTAAGATGAATGATATCAAGTATATCCCTGGTAAAATAGCATCTTGAGCATCAGTTCAGTTCAGTCGCTCAGTCGTGTCCGACTCTTTCCGACCCATGAATCACAGCAGCCAGGCCTCCCTGTCCATCACCAACTCCCAGAGTTCACTCAAACTCATGTTCATTGAGTTGGTGATGCCATCCAGCCATCTCATTCTTTGTCGTCCCCTTCTCCTCCTGCCCCCAATCCCTCCCAGCATCAGAGTCTTTTCCAGTGAGTCAACACTTCGCATGAGGTGGGCAAAGTATTGGAATTTCAGCTTTAGCATCAGTCCTTCCAATGAACACCCAGGATCGATCTCCTTTAGAATGGACTGGTTGGATCTCCTTGCAGTCCAAGGGACTCTCAATAGTCTTATCCAGCACCACAGTTCAAAAGCATCAATTCTTCGGTGATCAGCTTTCTTAACCTTTATTATTTTAATAAATTGAAGAGCACGTTTATTTTTTTCCCATAGCAAACAAGTGTAAAGGTGAGGAACATGTTTATAATTCATCCCCTTTTACTGTAAAATTTTTCTCTGAAGCAATACTTGCACATTTTTTCTTACTTGTATATTTGAGAGCACTATTTATAACAGTTTTAATCATTTATTTTAAATAATTGAACATTCTGGGCTCTAGAGTTCATTATTTCTGATTATTATAATTTAGTCCACTAGGCGGAGAAGGCACTGGCAAGCCACTCTAGTACTCTTGCCTAGAAAATCCCATGGATGGAGGAGCCTGGTAGGCTGCAGTCCGTGGGGTCGCTAGGGGTCGGACACGACTGAGCGACTTTACTTTCACTTTTCACTTTCACACATTGGAGAAGGAAATGGCAACCCACTCCAGTGTTCTTGCCTGGAGAATCCCAGGGACAGCGGAGCCTGGTGGGCTTCCGTCTATGGGGTCACACAGAGTCGGACACGACTGAAGTGACTTAGCAGCAGCAGCAGCAGCAGCAGTCCACTAGGTTTTCTCTTAAAAAAAATTATACTGACTGTTTTATCCACTCATATTTTCAGGTTTTAGGAAGACTATATGTTATGATACAAATTTCCTGAGTCACGATGCCCTTTATAAGATAACATTATAAAGGGGGTTTCCTCGTGGTCTAGTGTTTAGGATTGGGCATTTTCACTGCCATGGCCCGTGTTTCAGTCCCTAGTTGGGGAACTGAAATTCAGCAAGTTGTTCAGCGTGGCCAAAAACCCCTCCAAAACACACATAATTATATGTCAGTTATAACTCAATAAGAATAAATAAATAATAAAAAGAAAAAATGTTAATATTATAGCAATAGCTCTTAGTTAACATTGTGAATAAACCTGAAGACAAACTGTATCTCCATTTCTTTCTTTCTTTTATTTTTTAACAAAGCTTTGACTCCGTTGAACCTTTCAATTTTATTTTTATTGCATTAATACCTGGTATGTATTAGGTGCTTTCTTTTCTTTATGATTATTCTGCTTATCTTGCTAACTTCTTAAACTGGCTGTATACTTGTATACTCATTGTTTTTCCTTTTTATGTGAAGTCTACTACATTTAAGGCCTCAGTGAATAATGTTTTCCATATCCCGTAGGTTTTAAGACTTTGTATTTTTGTTATCTTGCTTTAATGATGTTGTTTTTAAATGCCATGTACTCAGTGAGTGATATAAACACATTGTAAATTTCAGTTTTCTAATTTAAAAAAAAGGTATGAAAAAATACTAAAACGAGTTATGCATGATCAGGATTTTTTAAAAATTGGATTACAATTAGTTAGATAAATGAATTTGGTTAGGAATGACACAGCCATAGGAAAACTGGTTAAGTCAAAACTGGTTAAGTCCAAGATGGTGGAGTTGACTTTCACTAGACCTTGACCTTGGTATATACACCCATCATGACATATCAACAAGCTAAATGATACACCCATCAACATTGACTAAATCTGACCAAATGTTCTAAACCCTTTTAATTGATTTTTTGACAAAACTTTCTAAATCGAATTCTTTTGAAGTTCCTTTGACCTCTAGCTAACTTTGGGGTGCTTCAGAGGGCCTCTGAAACATCCCAAAGAGAGATATTAAACTGTGTTTATTTGGTTGGTTAAATTACATGAAAAATATTATCAAATGAGTAATAAATCCTCTCAAGTTATCTCGTTATAATGTATTATAAATATTACTAATAAGATATCTTAGAAATTATATGGTGCACTTAACATTCTGATATGTCCTGGTGTTCTAATGAAAAGCCTGATGACTTCACAAAAGTTAACAAAGGACTGAATGAACCAGTGGTGGGGGGGAAAGATCTTATTTTTCACTGGACTCAAATTCTCATTTTTCTTTTTTTAATTAATTTGCTTTCCCTTCCCAGAAGCTATACATCTCTTAAGATAACTAATATCATAAAGAAAATTCTTGACTCTTTTAATTAATTTATCTTAGTATAACGTGTACTCTTGTAGTCTTCAGATTCATATCTATTTTAGAATAAGTGTCTTTCATTTTTTCACTTCATGTTTTTCTGTCATTTTTTCTTTGGTAACATGATTATTATATATGCACATTCAAATCTTCTTTCTTTGACTTGTTTATCATTTTCTCTAATATTGAGTTTATTTCTTTGTCCTTTCTAATTTATATATTTAGATTTTGCAACTTACTCAAGTTCTACTCATGCTCTCTAAACTTTTTGGATGTCTTGCTAATTATACTGAAATGTTATTTTTAATATGCTTTATATTTTTGTATTTTCCCATAGTTTTATTTTATTTTCTGCATTCTCCAAGCTCAATTTTTAAATTGCATCTCTCTCATAATCTTTCTTTTGTTCAGTCACTCAGTCAGATCCAACTTTTTGTGACCCCATGGAATGTCGCTCTCCAGGCTTCCCTGTCCTTCACCATCTCCCGGAGCTTGCTCAAACTCATGTTCATTGAGTTGGTGATGCCATCCAACCATCTTGTCCTCTGTCATCCCATTCTCCTCCTGCCTTCCATCTTTCCCAGCATCAGGGTTTTATCTAATGAGTTGGCTCTTCACATCAGGTGGCCAAATTATTGGAGTTTCAGCTTCAGCATCAGTCCTTCCAATAAATATTCAGGATTGATTTCCTTTAGGATTGACTAGTTTGATCTCCTTGAAGTCGAAGGGACTCTCTAGAATCTTCTCCAACACCACAGTTCAAAAGCATCAATTCTTCAGTGCTTAGCCTTCTTTATGGTCCAACTCTCACATCCATGCATGGCTATTGAAAACAAAAACATAGCTTTGACTATACGGGCCTTTGTTGGCAAGATAAAGGAGTAACTTAGGAGAAACTACATTTACAAATAATAAGGAGATTGAATATTAAGATAACTAGAGTTCAAAATTTAAGTAAAGATTCATTTTTAGTTGTTACAAAGATAAATTCCCTTACCTAACATTTTCCTGTGTGAGAGTTAAGAATTGCTAGATTTATAATGTGCATATGTCAGTTTCTTGGTTCTTTGGCAAAAACGTCAATGGAAGCTCAGGAAATCAGTATAGTCAAATGATGAAAAATTTAAATGATACTCAGTTTACCAAAACCTTTTTAGACTAATAATAAAGCACAGAATATACTTAAGTATTATAGGAAAAATTGTACCAGTTTTACAATATCAGTTCTCTGTAGAAACCAAGCCTACAGGAAGTACTGAAAAAATTAAAATGTTATACATACCTTCAATTTATATTAAAATTGCATATGTATTTCAATTTACAAATAGCTGTGCCATGTAAATAAAATAGATATGACTTTGATGTCCTTTGATAATTTTGTGAAGGAAACTACTGATTCCCATGAAAATACCTCAGAATATTACAGATATTTCATAACTTTTTATGGTCTCCAAAATATTCTATGTGTGTGTGTTCACTCATGTCTGACTCTTAGGGACCCCATGGGCTGTAGCCCGCTAGGTTCCCCCATTCATGGGATTTTCTTGGTAAGAATACTGAAGAGGGTTGCCATTTCCTTCTTCAGGGGATCTTCCCAACACAGGGATCAAAACCTGGTCTCCGACATCTTCTGCATTGGCAGATGGTTCTTTACCACTAGTGCTGCCTGTGGGAAGTAATTATGAGAAGAGTTGAAATGCACTGAGTGCTTAATATGTACAGGGTACTGAGTTATGTCTTTTTTTCACATGCTCTTGTTCTTCACAAGAATTCTATGCAGCTAGAAATGTGGAGTTTATGAATATGGACGAGAACAGCATAGAGAGTAAAGCAATTTGCCCAGAATCAGGCAGCTGCTGAGTTGCTGGCTTAGAACTTGACCTCAAACTCTAGAATATTAATTACAAAGTAACTTTCAATCTGCATCTGTGCACTTACTTACCTTCCATTTGAACTAATATTTAAACTTCTCTACGTCTTGCTCATGATAGCCTTACTCTTATCTGCTCAGACTTTAAGGTATTTTTAGTTTTGTTGTCATACCTCCATTTTCTTTTTTTTTTTTTCCATTACTTAATTATTTACCTGAAGTATTTTCAAACCTTTACACTAAAGCTGAATAATGAAACAAATAAGTCTGTTTCTGAAGTTAGGAGAACTAAACCATGGCATTTTCTGAGTTCCTCATTCTGAAAAGTCACGTATTCAATCATGCTGGCTATCACTAATAAGAAAAATGAAATAGTTAAAATCCATTACCACTGAGGACCATGAACATGCTTAGATTTCTAGAAGTGATATACCATAATGCTTGCCATTAACTTAAAGTCCTTTAATCATAAAAAATAGCCTGAGAGGGTGTTTGCATATTATAAGTCCAAATTATTATCTATCAAAAATATTGAACTATCAGTCTTTAGCAAGAACATTATAACACTGCTTATTTAAGGTTCTCTCAGAGAGTGACACAGCAGCAGCAGAGATGTTCAAGCACACAAAAAGATCTTTGTAGTTTGCATCTAAAAACAATATTCCAGTATTATCTTTGGATATTATAGAGGCTTGAATCTATTTGTGGAGAGGAAACATGAATGTCAGCATACAAAAAAAGACTCAGTAAACATTAATGAAAGTCTAAAGGAAAGTTAAAATTTTTGATTTTCACAGTAACCATGGTTTGTTTTGTCCTGAAAGCTTTGTTTTCAGCTGTAGAATTTCACACTGTTTTAAAAACAAATTAGGATGACATTTCCATCCCAAGCTTTAGAACTTTAATTAACTTTGAGAAAAATTGTAATTTTTTGCTAATCTAAGGCATAGCTACAAGTAAAAATATAAGAATTATAGAAGGATTTGGGAAAGTATTTTTTATCTTGAACTATGATATAATTCGGAGAAGGCAATGGCAAGCCACTCCAGTACTCTTGCCTGGAAAATCCCATGGACAGAGGAGCCTGGTAGGCTGCAGTCCATGGGGTCGCTAGGAGTCAGACATGACTGAGGGACTTCACTTTCACTTTTCACTTTCACACACTGGAGAAGGAAATGGCAACCCACTCCAGTGTTCTTGCCTGGAGAATCCCAGGGACGGGGGAGCTTGGTGGGCTTCCATCTATGGGGTCACACAGAGTCGGACACGACTGAAGTGACTTAGCAGCAGCATGATATAATTAATACTGCAAACTATTTATGAATCATGTAAAATAATAAATGTTTATTTGCTAAGTGGTATCTGATTCTTTGTGACCCCATGGACTATATAGCCCACCAGACTCCTCTGTCCATGGGATTTCCCAGGCAAGAATACTGGAGTGGTTGCCACTTCCTTCTCTAAGGGATCTTCCTGACCCAGGGGTAGAACCCGCATCTCCTACATTGGCAGGCAATTCTTTACTACTTAGCCACTAGGGAAGACCAAGATAACAAATAGATCAGAGAATATCAGCAATCCAAACGTTTGAGCTCTTTTGAGTCTACAAGAATCTATTTTTACAAAAAAAAAAGAAAAAGAATTTTTAATATCTCAATTTCCTATCTAAAACGTTTTAAATAGCAATCATTTCTTTATTCATATTTGGAAGTTTTGCTACTGTCAAAGCATTCAATACCTACCACTCTGCATATGACCATGGCCAACTTACTAAAATCTTCTCTCTCTTTATCTTGAAAAATAAATATAATATTATCTTTCAGAAGTATTTATTTTCCAAAGTAGGTACAGAATACTCATAGTTAAACTTAGGATATACAGAATCAACATTTAGTAATTCACATTTTTCATTCCAGAGTTAATGTTGAGTTGTAAACATATGAAAGCAGTTTGCCACTAAAATTAACAAATGGAAATCAAACCATATTTTATTTGTCATATCATTTTGGCATATATTGCCTATTAATAAATATTTCTATGACAAGGCATGTTTTCAAGAAACATCTACCTCTCTCCCTGATGTCTTAGATTTACATAAATGTGATATTTATTTAGAAACTATGAGCAGCTAATTTTATTATTTCCCTTTCAAGTAGTAATTTAAATTTAATAAAGTACATTAAAACATCTATGAATGAATACACAGCACATCAGTTACATATATCCCGTCAACAACAAACACTTAAAGTCCAAATCTACCATACATGCTGTTTGTTTGACTATATTAGGAAATAAACTAGCTTTAATAGATGGCAAGCTATCAGATCCCTGGGTTGGGAAGATTCCCTGGAGAAGGAAATGGTTACCCAGTCCAGTATTCTGGCCTGGAGAATTCCATGGACTGTACAGTCCCTGGGGTCACAGAGTCAGACACGACTGAGCGACTTTCACTTTCACTTCTCAAGCTATCAGAAAGGTATCTCTCCGTGTTTTTGATACCATGCTTTGCTCTAAAATTTGAAAGCTCCCAAGATGAATTAAGATGTAAGGGTTCTAAATTCCCTGCATGTCATGCCATGCTGATCATGGTGAAAGACTTGCTCATCTTATCAGAAAAAAATGTCTTAAAAGGAAACATGAAAATGGTATAAATGATTATCTCGAACCAAAGCATTTTAACAAGATTATACTCTTGTATATGTGTCTGTATATACCTAGTTGAAACACTGTTACAGACTTGAATGTTTTAAGCTGTTCAGTTCAGTTCAGTCGCTCAGTTGTGTCCGACTCTTTGCGACCCCATGAATCACAGCACGCCAGGCCTCCCTGTCCATCACCAACTCCCGGAGTTCACTCAAACTCATGTCCATAGAATCGGTGATGCCATCCAGCCATCTCATCCTCTGTCATCCCCTTCTCCTCCCGCCCCCAATCCTTCCCAGCATCAGAGTCTTTTCCAGTGAGTCAACTCGTCGCATGAGGTGGCCGATGTATTGCAGTTTCAGCTTTAGCATCAGTCCTTCCAATGAACACCCAGGATTGATCTCCTCTAGAGTGGACTGGTTGGATCTCCTTGCAGTCCAAGGGACTATCAAGAGTCTTCTCCAGCACCACAGTTCAAAAGCATCAATTCTTTGGCGATCAGCTTTCTTCACAGTCCAACTCTCATATCCATACATGACCACTGGAAAAACCATAGCCTTGACTAGACGGACCTTTGTTGGCAAAGTAATGTCTCTGTTTTTTAATATGCTATCTAGGCTAGTCATAACTTTCCTTCCAAGGAGTAAGCGTCTTTTAATTTCATGGCTGCAATCAGCATCTGCAGTGATTTTGGAGCCCAAAAAAATAAAGTCTGACACTGTTTCCACTGTTTCCCCATCTATTTCCCATGAAGTGATGGGACCAGATGCCATGATCTTTGTTTTCTGAATGTTGAGCTTCAAGCCAAACTTTTCACTCTCCCCTTTCACTTTCATCAAGAGACTTTTGAGTTCCTCTTCACTTTCTGCCATAAGGGTGGTGTTATCTGCATATCTGAGGTTATCGATATTTCTCCCAGCAATCTTGATTCCAGCTTGTGCTTCTTCCAGCCCAGCATTCCTCATGATGTACTCTTCATATAAGTTAAATAAGCAAGGTGACAATATACAGCCTTGACGTAATCCTTTTCCTGTACCAAGGTATTTAAATGCTGGAGAATCCCAGGGACGGGGGAGCCCGGTGGGCTGCTGTCTATGGGGTCGCACTTAGTCGGACACAACTGAAGCGACTTAGCAGCGGATATTTAAATACAGATCAAAGTATTTTTAATGACTATCAAATATTTAGAGTCCCAATAATACATTTTGTAGCTCTAGGATACGTATTTTGAAATTATGCTAACATGTTGAATTTTCAAAAAGATAGAAATATCTTTTCTCTGAAACAAAATAAATGACATTTATAGCAGTGCAAGGCATAAAAAAGAAATGGCATCCATGGAAATGACAGATAGGACAGCCAATCAGCCCACAAGAGATAAGCCATCGCTAAAGGCAATTTCAAACTCACTGAACAAGCTTGAGTAGACTGCTACCATGTCTACTGTACGGACTTGACTTTAGAAACTTGAATTGAGGCTGAAGAAATCTATGAAAATCTAGAGATAGCATAACTCTATCTCTATCAAAATCTGAAAAATATTGCCATGTGATTTAAATAGTGTGTCATATTTAATAAAATAGTACAGAATATGTTTGCCTCTACAATTCATAATTTCATGTTAATAACTGTCTAATATGTAATTGAGACAAATAATGGAAACATTATTGAGTTTTCCTTTTTATATTTCCATATTTTGAAATAAAATATGTATTTTGATATCCTGTGGCTGTATAGTGATCTCAGATATACTCCAAATACTAAAATCTAATATTTTATAAACATAGAAAGAATGTAACTAATTATGTGTATGTGTATATATATATATATATATATACATTTATATCGATCAAAATGAGAGATTTGTATGCTCAATTTACTAAAATAATTACATTTCTTATCATCCGTAAGCAAATGTTTTTGATCTAGTCCTATGATGCCAGTATTTCTCCCTAATAAATTGTAAATAAATTCTGAAACCATTGACGTATGTGTAACACATGGTTGAAAAATATTTATATGAATCAGAATTCACAGTGAAAACAGAAACTCTGGCTTTTTCATTTATTTTAAGAATGGATGACGAATAGGAAATTTGGTGCACAAGATCCCTGGAGGGCTAGAGGAGAAAACTTAGACCTGCTGTGGGAATATGATACTTGCTTACCAGATCTTGCCACCATGATTACAGCCCAGATGTTTGGATAAATGCTGTAACTGCAGCCAGTGGTGCTTCTATAGCTGCTGTCTGCCACTATAAACCATTGCACAGTCAGAAGATGTGGTTCTGGCCCCCAAAACAGACCTACATGTTACAGCACAGTCCTTGACTGCAACCATCCAAGAAGAACATCCTCTGCCTCCTTGACATCACTGCAGATTTCCTGTCAGTGAAGCTCATGGACCAAAACCACATCTTGCCTAGACTCTGAGTAACAGAATCTAGGCAATATGGTTTTCATCAGCTTTCAAGACTCTGAGCTATTCAGTTAACTACAAGGGGTTGAAAAGGTTGCCAAAACCTGATAGACAATGTCTAGTTCATCACACATTATGCCAGATAACGTCTATACTATTAAAATTATACTTTACCATTAAATTTTCTGTTCAGTTCAGTTCAGTTCAGTCGCTCAGTCGTGTCCGACTCTCCGCGACCCCATGAATCACAGCACGCCAGGCCTCCCTGTCCATCACCAACTCCCGGAGTTCACTCAAACTCATGTCCACAGAGTCGGTGATGCCATCCAGCCATCTCATTCTTGGTCATCCCCTTCTCCTCCCGCCCCCAACCTTTCCCAGCATCCATTTCTGTCCTTTATCAAGCTCATGTTTGAATGAAATGTTCCCTTAGTATCTCTAATTTTCTTGAAGAGATCTCTAGTCTTTCCCATTCTGTTGTTTTCCTCTATTTCTTTGCACTGATCACTGAGGAGGACTTTCTTATCTCTCCTTGCTATTCTTTGGAACTCTGCATTCAGATGCTTATATCTTTCCTTTTCTCCTTTGCTTTTCGCTTCTCTTCTTTTCACAGCTATTTGTAAGACCTTCCCAGACAGCCATTTTGCTTTTTTGCATTTCTTTTCCATGGGCATGGTCTTGATCCCTGTCCCCTTACAATGTCACAAACCTCTGTCCATAGTTCACCAGGCTCTCTGTCTATCAGGTCTAGTCACTTAAATCTATTTCCCACTCGATAAAGGACAGAAATGGTATGGACTTAATAGAAGCAGAAGATATTAGCAAGAGATGGCAAGAATACACAGAAGAACTGTACAAAAAAGATCTTCACAACCCAGATAATCACGATGGTGTGATCACTCACCTAGAGCCAGACATCCTGGAATGTGAAATCAAGTGGGCCTTAGAAAGCATCACTACAAACAAAGCTAGTGGAGGTGATGGAATTCCAGTGGAGTTATTTCAATTCCTGGAAGATGATGCTGTGAAAGTGCTGCACTCAATATGCCAGCAAATTTGGAAAACTCAGCAGTGGCCACAGGACTGGAAAAGGTCAGTTCTCATTCCAATCCCAAAGAAAGGCAATATAAAAGAATGCTCAAACTACCACACAATTGCACTCATCTCACACGCGAGTAAAGTAATGCTTAATTCTCCAAGCCAGACTTCAGCAATGCGTGAACCATGAACTTCCAGATGTTCAAGCTGGTTTTAGAAAAGGCAGAGGAACCAGAGATCAAATTGCCAACCTCTGCTAGACCATCAAAATAGCAAGAGAGTTCCAGAAAAGCATCTACTTCTGCTTTATTGACTATGCCAAAGCATTTGACTGTGTGGATCACAATAAACTGTGGAAAATTCTGAAAGAGATGGAAATACCAGACCACCTGACCTGCCTCTTGAGAAACCTGTTTGCAGGTCAGGAGGCAACAGTTAGAACTGGATATGGAACAACTAGGAAAAGGAGTTCGTCAAGGTTGTATAGTGTCACCCTGCTTATTTAACTTCTATGCAGAGTACATCATGAGAAACGCTGGGCTAGAAGAAGCACAAACTGGAATCAAGATTGCTGGGAGAAATATCAATAACCTCAGATATGCAGATGACACCACCCTTATGGCAGAAAGTGAAGAGGAACTGAAGAGCCTCTTAATGAAGGTGAAAGAGGAGAATGAAAAAGCTGGCCTAAAACTCAACATTAAAAACTAAGATTATGGCATCTGGTCCTATCATGACAAATAGATGGGCAAACAATGGAAACAGTGACAGACTTTATTTTCTTGGGCTCCAAAACCACTGCAGATGGTGACTTCAGCCTTGAAATTAAAAGACCCTTGCCCCTTGGAAGAAAAGCTATGACAAACCTAGACAATGTATTAAAAAGCAGAGACATTAGTTTGCTGACAAAGGTCCGTGTAGTCAAAGTTATAGTTTTTCTGGCAGTCATGTATGGATGTGAGAGTTGCACCATAAAGAAGGCTGAATACCGAAAAATTGGTGCTTTTGAACTATGGTGGTGGAGAAGATTCTTGAGAGTCCCTTGGACTGCAAGGACATTCAACCAGTCCATCCTAAAGAAAATCATTTCTGAATATTCACTGGAAGGACTGATGTTGAAGCTGAAACTCCAGTACTTTGGCCACCTGATGCAGAGAACTGACTCATTAGAAAAGACCCTGATGCTGGGAAATATTGAAGGCAGGAGGAGAAGGGGATGACAGAGGACGAGATGGTTGGATGGCATCACTGACTCAATGGACATGAGTTTGAGCAAGCTCCGGGAGATGGTGATGGACAGGGAAGTCTGGTGTGCTGCAGTCCCTGGGGTGGCAAAGAGTCAAACACAATGAGTAACTGAAAAGCAACAAAAGCAACCTGTTTACTATTAAACATCAATACACACCACTTTTAAAAACAAAGTGAAAGTCGCTCAGTCATGTCCAACTCTATACAGTCCATGGAATTCTCTAGGCCAGAATACTGATATATATTTAAATGTGACAACAATATCAGGAAAACAACACATTCCCATCTAATTTAATGAAGTCTCCTGCATGTTAATAAAAACATGCTGTTTGCCCAATAGAAGATATACAAAATCCATTGGTTGCTCTCCAATTTGTGATAACATTCATTCTCATTCTCATTTTATCATCATGTGCTGTGTGTTCTCAGTCGCTCAGTTGTTTCCAACTCTTTGCCACCTTATGTACTATAGCCCATCAAGGTCCTCTGTCCATTGGAACTTTGCAGACAAGAATACTGGAGCAAGTTGCCATCTTCAATCCAGGGGTTCTTCTCATCCCAGAGATTGAACCTGCCTCTCCTGCATCTTCTGAATTGGCTGGTGGATTCTTTACTACTCTCCTACCTGGGAAGCCCTTTGATCACTGTACGACTTTAATAACTGTAAACCTGAACATCAAATCATAACGATGGTCACTATCACAAAATGTTTATAAAGTAAAGGCAAACAAAATAGAGCAAAATTTATGTAATCGACTCGATGGACATGAGTTTGAGTGAACTCCGGGAGTTGGTGATGGACAGGGAGGCCTGGCATGCTGTGATTCATGGGGTCGCAAAGAGTCAGACACAACTGAACAACTGAACTGAACTGAACTGATAATATAAATTTATAAAAATATAAATTTATAATATAATATATATTATAAATATTTATAATATAAATTTATAATATAAATATAAATGTAGATATATATTATTTATAATGCATACATATAGTAAGTGAAAAGTGTGTTGACATTTCATTTCAGCCATTATTTACAAGACCAGAGTTGGTCTTTATAATTTATTTATTAACCAGTTCATATCCTATTCCTTTTGTTTTTAGAGATCATTAAACTTTTTCAGGATTTTTGACTTGAGGAAATGACCCAGAACTTCAGTCTTGAAGATCAAGGTCTTCATTATTCTTGTCTGTTTCTGATTTGTCCTGTCTTCCACTAACACAATAATAACTAAGATGATCCCACGGGTTCAAGGAATGTTTTTCTCTGCACTCACTATAGTACAACAATGTATTTTCCCCTTGATAATCAGGATCAATAGGTCAAAAGAGTAACCCCGTTTTGGTCTGTAGGTTCAATTACAGAGGATTCTGAATGGCCCAGTGGAGCCTATTGTGTCATTTCTTTTGCTTAAAACTCTTTCATATGTGTTACCAATAAAACTTAAAATATAATGATATTCTACTTCCTAGAAAACCCTGAAATAGAGAGGTATTTTATTCATATTCTCTGTGTGCTATGAAATTACTACTTTATTTCTTGTACTAACAGTAGCATCCATTCTCTACAAGATATCTCACTTTTGTGTCTACAGCTTATCTTCAAATTAATCTCTGGAAACATACAGAAACAGACCAGATAGTGCTAACAAGGGGGTGGAAACCCTCATTCCTTCCCCCTATCCCTTTGGCTTCCAGTGGATTGTTTGCCATGTGTCAGAGTCACACCTTAGCAACTGTCTCCCATTTGACATCTGCCCATGAGATTATCTATTCAAAGATTTTCCTGAAGGAGGCTTTTTTTCCCTTTGGTTTCTATCTCTACCCGCCCTCCTTCTATAAAGTAATCCACTGGACACCACTAGGGAAACTCTACTATTCCATTACCAAAATCCTGAAATAAATTCTACAATAAAATTTAAAAATCAGCAGAAACAAATGCAAGGAAAGTTAAGCAGTTGGTAAGCTCATATACATGAAAATCTCTGCAAATAGAATGATACAAATTTCAAAAACCGATTCATTAGGAAACAGAAAGCCTAAGCAAAATAGTAACCTTGAAATGTCATTTTAAATTGATAAAGACTTTCTCAGGTTCAAGAGGGAGGTGATGTATGGATACCTATGGCTGATTCATGTTGATGTATGGTGGAAACCAACACAACATTGTAAAGCAATTATCCTCCAAGTAAAAATAAATAATTTAAAAAAAGAGAATTTACCTGCAAACAGATATCTGGTAACAATAGTATTTAAAGTTATTAATTTAAAACTAATAAAGTTATTTAATTAAAGAACCTCTGTAGAAGCTTTTAAAATGAGACAAATTATAGAGAACTTTATAACTGATGTAACATTATTTTAACATCATATGGAATTTTAAAATGGCAGTACAAAATATTCTAAATGTGTAATATGGATACAGAAATCTGGAATATAATAATAAAAAGTCAAGTCTTTTTAAAAGTATATAAAAGTATATTTAATAGGTACAGTAATTGGTTTTATTTTAGTAGAAATGTATAAATTCAAGTCAAAAGGTTTAAGCAAAACTGGATGATATAGTACAGAAATACAGTTCTAAACTTAACTCCAAATATTGCTTAAATAATTTTTTCAAAAAATTATTAGAAGTACAACTCATCAACTTTATTCTGTTTTCCTTTATGTTGGGCTTCTATTCAGCCAGTTTTTCTATATGGTGATAGTGATAGACAACATCAGTATAAGAATCATCTGTTAAATTAATAAGTCCTCAGTGAAAATAGTTCATCTTAGTAAAATATATAGTGGAACTAATCAACCTGACCTGGTAACATGCAGAACTCTCAGCTCATCACTGTGATCAGTCGTTGGTAACATTTTTACAGATAGAAACAGAATTTGAGATCTCAGTTCTATTTAAGTTACACAGAATAAAAATGGGTCAAGAATTTCTCCCCAAAGGAAATTTAGAATTCTGTTAGCAGAAACTAGCTGAGATTACTTACTAGTTGACATTTCTCATGGTATTCTTCTAAAGTGTTCTCCTGAGAGACATGTGATTTGGTTTCACAGTCAGCTGGAATCATTGTGATGACTTGTATGGCTCCAGACACATCTAAATTTCCTCTTAATGGTCTACCTGATTTTCAGTACTTCAACTTACTCAATGGCTAGATAAACCTCTAATACCATGTATTAAATATATTTCAATCTGAAATACCCTCTGTATGTTCTTTTTTTCCTGACTGAGCACTGAATAATGCAGTAGGCAAAAGCAAAAGATAGCCACTAAAAATAGGGGAAAAAGAGGCGATCTTAGGAAATTTAGAAGTCTATTTGGAAGGACTGATGCTAAAGCTGAAACTCCAATACTTTGGCCACCTCATGCAAAGAGTTGACTCACTGGAAAAGACTCTGATGCTGGGAGGGATTGGGGGTAGGAGGAGAAGGGGACGACAGAGAATGAGATGGCTGGATGGCATCACCGACTCTATGGACATGAGTTTGAGTGAACTCCAGGGGTTGGTGATGGACAGGGAGGCCTGGCATGCTGTGATTCATGGAGTTGCAGAGTCGGACATGACTGAGTGACTGAACTGAACTGATTCTCATTGTGCTTATATGTATTATTATTATATAAATTTACATTATTATCTACTTTGACTATCAAAATTTTAGAACTTACAATTACTACAAATAAACAGCACACAAACACTCCATAAGTCAATAGCTTTCCTATGTAAAGCAGTTGGAATTGTAACAAAAATAAACTACCAAATTGTGAGTATTCATGAGGATATCTTATATAAATTTGATCTTGTCAATTCTCTGCCTAAAACTCATCCTCAATGACTTTCATCACTCTTTTTATAAACACTGAATATCTTATCTTGACCAGTGAAAGCTGAAATCACCTATTCTCTGTTTCCTATCCAGAGTCATGTCACTCAGTGATTGTCTAATGTCTGTTCTCCTCCTAGACACCAACTCTCTGGTCTGGGGGTGCATCAGTCCTAGTCCTGTCTGTACCCATCCACTACCCTGGTGAACGCCTGGAATACCATAGGAATTCAGTAAATGTTTCGTGAATCTTCCATGACACATGCATGGATTCTTACACAATGAAAATATAAAAACTTACATATATCATATATAAAAAGAAATATATATCTTTGTTTGCAATATGAAATATTGCAAAAAATCTTTCGTCTCACTAAATTATTTTACACATGAGAATATAATCAGGATTTTCATGAATTTTGTTTTAATTTTCCAAAAAGATAAAATGATACTGAATTTCCCCTATAAATATATATATATGTACTTATGTTATCTAAAGACATATGTTTATGAAAATTCATAGGAAAATATGATGACTTCTGCTGTCTATTCAAATTCAGTGAGAAGTTAATGCAGTCTTGATGAAGGAACAAATAAAGCACAATAACTGAGAATCCAAATAAAAAGTGCACTGTAATATAATTGGTTGAGGCTTCATCAGAGATAATTTGATGAAGAAAATAATCAGTAACATTAATTGAAAAAAGCAGAATTTATTGGAATGGCAAAAGGGTACCCCTCCATGAACACTGCATCCTCCTCTCACCCAGGAGCCAAGGCAGCTGCTTTCCCTGATTTACTTTCCTTTCCTCGACACATAAAATGTATCACTACTTCCTTTTAAGTATTTATTTTTTTCTTTTATTTCTCTCTTTGTAGGTCAAACTATTCATGCAGAAAATTATTTCTCCAATTTTATGGTTTCAGTGACCAACCTTGAATGAGTTGACTAATTTTCCAATAGCCAATTCCCAAGCTCCAGGCATAAGAACAGACTGGCCAGCATAGGTCAGATACAGGGTACCATGTACAGTCCCCTCTTAGAAGGACATGTCTAATGCAGAGGGTGTGGGTTTGATGCCTGGTTGAAAAGGTAAGATCTCACATGCTTTGTAGTCAAAACACCAAAGCATTAAAAAAAAAAAAGAAGCAATCATGTAACAAATTTATTAAAGACTTTAAAAATAATCCACATCAAAAAATTTTTTAAAATCTTAAAAAAATAATGGATGTCAGCTTAGTAAAAGTGATTGATATTTCTAGTGGAGATAAAACTTCCAACAATTATGAAAAGTTATTGATGATTGGAGCTGGAAGAATTACTTATACCTACTTAGATATAAAACAATAGCTCCTAAACTAATACTTCAAAGGTAAACACATTCCAGTTGGAACAAAGAAATAAATGTAAAAATCATAATAATGTTAGAAGGAAATATAATTATTTCCTTATTTTAGTATCATGAAGGTCTTTCTAAGCACAAAAATGATATGCCAAAAATGTGACTAAATATTAACTTCTTCATTGCACAAATTGATGTGTGACAATGTACATAAAATGATGCTTTTACAAATTTGGAGGATAAAAATGTTCACAAATTATGTGGCAAGCCAAAAGATAATATTCTTACTATTAAAAGCACTTACAAGTCATCAAAGTTTGAGGCAGATAAAACAAAAAAGGAATAGCACATTAAAAAAAAAAACAGAAAAGACTATAAGTGTCATATATAATCTTATACACAATGTTTCTCCTCATTGTTGATCTGAAACAAGAAATTTTTTTTTTTCTTATTGACACGCTATTGTTAAAATTATCAAGTGCAAACCAATACAACTAAAACAACAAAAAAGTAATAATATCTAGTCTGGGACAAATTGTAGAAAATAAGAAATCATGAATTGTTGAAACTGGTGATTGGTACATTTCAGATGACACTTTAGGAGTTTATAAAGAAATGGATAAAATGCATCTTATTTTAATAGTATAAATTTATTTTATGCACATATTAAGAAGTCCAAGTAAAAGAAAAATCTGTCACAAGATTATTTATCATAGTAAAATAGAGAAAAATGTCAAAATCAGGGAATTAGTGAAGCTATGGCATATTCGGGCTTCCCTGATGGGTCAGAGGTTAAAGCGTCTGTCTGGAATGCAGGAGACATATTCAGCTATGGCATATTCAGCTAATGGAATGAGAAAAAATGCCTGAAGAGAAATATCTAATCAGATATTCCTGAGAATACCAAATTAAGTATGAAAGTTCTATCACAAAGTAATATATTAAGTACTACCAAATTATGAATTATAGAAAATCAAATGTAAAATTGAAAAGACATACATTAAAATGTCAAGAGTTTGACTTACTAAGCTTGAGTTACTTTTTCTTTTTGATATTTTTGTTCATTTGTTTTTTAATAAATAACTTGAAGTAAAGTTGTATTAGGTATAACAAAACATTAAGAACCTAAAGATCCTTTAACATTGGATAGTCTTATGGTTGACTTTCATCCTTACAACTCATTCCAACAAGGTCTACATTTCAGAGAATTACTTAGTATTTTAATTTTAATGCTTATTTTCTTTAAGCTTGTAATATTAATGCCTACTCATAACTCTTGTATGAATTATTGTGTGGCTTAAATGGGTTTAAATGTGCTGATTACTATGTCTTATAATACAACAAATGCTTACGACATAATATTATGTATTTAAAAATAGTATGTATATTACTTAAAAACTCATTTCTAAAGTGTGGTGCAGATAATTAAAAGTGAAAAGCAGTATGTAAAATCTTAGTTAGGTATATTGCAAGTACATGTGTGTATCACAAAAAGCTCGCATCATGTACTAAAATGGTACAAATAATATTACATATCAAGCATGCTTTAATAATAGTTACATAAGTCAATCATCACAATTAACTCAAGCATAACACACTGGTCAAAAGTGAGGTTTAAACTTTCCTAATTGCCAAGGACACTCACTCTCTATTAGCTAGATTGGAGTTCAGTTCAGTTCAGTTCAGTTCAGTCGCTCAGTCCTGTCCAACTCTTTGCGGCCCCATGAATCACAGCACCCCAGGCCTTCCTGTCCATCACCAACCCCCAGAGTTCACTCAAACTCACATCCATTGAGTCGGTGATGCCATCCAGCCATCTCATTCTCTGTCGTCCCCTTCTCCTCCTTCCTCCAATTCCTCCCAGCATCAGAGTCTTTTCCAGTGAGTCAACTCTTCGCACGAGGTGGCCACAGTATTGGAGTTTCAGCTTTAGCATCAGTCCTTCCAGTGAACACCCAGGACTGATTTCCTTTAGGATGGACTGGTTGGATCTTCTTGCAGTAAAGGGACTCTCAAGAGTCTTCTCCAACACCACAGTTCAAAAGCATGAATTCTTCGGTGCTCAGCTTTCTTCACAGTCCAACTCTCACATCCATACATGACCACTGGAAAAACCATAGCCTTGACTGGATGGACCTTTGTTGACAAAGTAATGTCTCTGCTTTTTAATATGCTTTCTAGGTTGATCATAACTTTTCTTCCAAGGAGTGATCTTAGTTTTCTGAATGTTGAGCTTTAAGCCAACTTTTTCATTCTCCTCTTTCACTTTCATCAAGAGATGGTGTGTAACTGCCAAACAGTATTTCCAAATAGAATCCACAATTGTACTCATTTATATCTCTCCTTTTTTAATTAATAAAATTTATATTTTATATCCATTTTGGGTTCAGAGTAAAATTGGGTGGAAAGTACAAAGTTCTCATTACTCCCTGTTCCCAAAAAGTGGCAGCCTTGCTTTCTGTAGAAGCTTTACGCAGAGTCACACACATGTTACAATCAATGTACCTACATCTGGCATATCATTATCATCCAAGTTTCATAATTTATATTGGTCTCTTTTTTCAAATCAAGAAACTTTAGGACAGAACCTAAAGGCAGAATCTCATTAGTATGAATTGTACATAGAATATAAATAGTTTTAAAAATTATGTCTGAACACTAATCATTTGATTTGTACAACTTATCCCCTTAAAGTTATCATTAAAGATGATTGTTCTGATTATTATATTTGTTATTGATATATCATATAAAAACACATGTTTAGTATTTTTCAGATAAAAAGAAATTTTGCAGTGTATGAACTAGAATACACCAGGAAAATTATGAAGATATTAAAGATGTTTTGTTCACCTGATAGTTGCAGGGGCCAGAATAGAGTTTGCTACATAGACTCCAATCCAGTTTAATGAATTTTTATTGTCTACTTTGTGCCTAGAAGCAATCTAGGGACTTGAGAAAGTACAGCAATGAACAAGGCAGAAAAAAATAGCCTGCCTGCTTTCAGTGAAATTACATTCTAAAAGTAAGAGAGTTCATAAATGTAATGTAATCTGGGGAAAAGTAGTAAGTGTTGAGGAGCAAATAAAGCCAGGCAGGTGGGAGTTCTTGCAGAGAGATACACTTCTACACAATTTGATCAGAAAAGGCCTCACTGTGAATGTGATGTTTGAGTGAAGGCTTGCAGGAGATGAGGGTTTCAACTTTAGAAAGATCTTAAGAAGAAAGAGATGAAGTTAGAGAAAACAGTATTATAGACTTGTGATAGGAGATCAGAGTTAGCATGCTGGAGAGAAAGAAAATGATACCAGAGAGGAAATGAAAGCTATTAGTTCTTTGCAAAGATTATAAAGACTTTTTGTTGTTGTTGTTGTTGTTTTGTTTTTTTACTCTGAATGACATGGAAAACAAGTGAGGGTTGAGAGCAAAAAAGTAACTTAATGGATTTCTATTAAAATAATTCCCATTATTTGTGGTGAATATCCTTGAAGTTTGTCTTGCATGGAAGCAGGGAGACAGCTGAGAAGCTTCTGCCATAATTCAAGTTTGATAGTATGATTGTTTTGACCATGGTGGTATGATAGCAGTGAAAAGTAGTGAAGACTGATTGGATCAAGTAAACAGAGGGTTCTATTTATGAAGCTGTGTTTACAGGAAGAGAGAGATGTCAGCTTGTCCAAGATACATAAGTTCTGAGAACTAGCTTTACCTTTTTCAATAGAAAACATTAATGACCTCACTAAAAAATACTTTTAGTGGAGTGGAAAAGGAGAATGGGGATCTCTCACTCTAATCCACTTAGAGTGAATTTAAGAGTAATGGGGAAAGTGAATTTAGAAAGATTATAAAGCATTCTCAGAATAATTTTAGCTGCAATAGGGAAAGTAGAAATGGTAAGGATCTGGAAGGAAGGGATCAGTCAAGAAAGATTATATTTTTAGGGTGGAATAGGTAACAGCAGGATAGGAGTGATCTAGCAGAGAGAGGAAATTGATGGCATTGGAGAGAGAGTACAGAATTGCCAGAGAGTTGTTCCTGAGTAGGAGGGTGAATGAGTCCCACTTAGAATTGGGTAGCACCTGGAGATTCAGGGTCCAGGAGGTGAGGGGAGCTGTCATCTAGCTGAGGCCTATTGTCAGCACTTGTATGTCAGCAAAGCACTGAGTCCACTCAGAGGGAGAGAGCCCTTTTCTTTCAAGGAGAATTTGTATAGCGATCAGGACCCTGGAGAGAGGTAATTGCCATCAAGTAAAGGTATTGGCCTTTGACACACTAATAGGGGTGAAAGCAAAGTATGCAGGTATAAATGCTAATATGCATGTAGATGTGAAGACAGTGGTTGGATCTCATTCCTCAACAAATTAGGAAGCAAGTTCACCAGTCTCAAGTGAGTATGAGGAAAGAGATGATGAATGTTTGAGGGGAGCAGGAAAGATACAGAGTCGTCTTTTAAAAGAGTAGGAGAGAAAATAATAGAAAATTGAATTTCACTAAGGTTTAGAGAGAATGTGAAACAAGATTGGGCAGAGTGCTTATGTGTTTTTCTCCCATTATGTCAGTGTTCAAGTTCAGGAAAAGAATAGTAAAGAATTATTTAATTAGGGTATAGCCAAGTTGCGTGACAAAATTGAAGAAGAATGGCATAGTTGAGGGTATATGCAGGGGAGTCATTAAAACAACCAGCCGTGGAATTTAAGCTTAGCTTTTATGGAAGAGAAAAATATATGGTTGATTAGGGAAAGTGAGCATAATGTGGGATCAATAAATATAGGTCCCGGTGGCATGATGGCTTATTGAGTAGGATTGCTTAAGGCGGTGAGTATGAACAAGAAGTCAGGAAGTCGAGCTGACAGAGTGTGATGCGTGAAATTGAAATTATGGAGGAGTTGCTATTATAGGTAATGACAAGATCAGGTCATGACTATGGAACTGAGTGGCCAGGGGAGTGTGCAAGATAAGTTCACAGTAGTTCAAGAAACTAAGAAGCCATGGTATAGTTAGATTTGTTGTTCATGCTGCTGCTAAGTCACTTCAGTCGTGTCCGACTCTGTGTGACCCCATAGAGGGAAGCCCACCAGGGCCCCCCGTCCCTGGGATTCTCCAGGCAAGAACACCGGAGTGGGCTGCCATTTTACTAAGGACTAGAATCATCAAAATTCTGACAGGCAAAGTAACAATGAGGTGGGAACTAGAGACATCAAGAATCAGTGAAACATTTAGGCTGTTTCCATGTCCTGGCTATTGCAAATATTGCTACAGTGAACGTTGAGATGCATGTGTCTTTTTGAATTGTGGTTTTATTGGGGTATATGCCAATTAGTGGGATTTCTGGGTCATATGGCTCAGACAATTAGGAATCTGCCTGCAATGCAGGAGACCTGGGTTTGATCCCTGGGTCGGGAAGATCCCCCAGAGAAGGGAATCCACTCCAGTATTCTTGCCTGGAAAATTCCATGGATAGAGGAGCCTAGCGGGCTATGGTTCATGGGATTGTAAAGAGTTAGACCCGACTTTCACTTCTCACTTTTCATGGTAACTCTATTTGCAGTTTTTTAAGGAACCTCTATACTGTTCTCCTTAGCAGGAATATAGATTTACATTCTCACCAACATTGCAAGAAGGTTCTCTCAAGACTGTAAAGTGACTATACCCAATTAAATAAAAAGAAAAGAAATGATAAGAATCAGTGAGAACACAGGGTATGAGTAGACATTTGAATGATGAAAGGTTCTAAGGGATAATACCTAATAGCATGGGATTCAAGTGTCTGTATAAGGCCAAGAATAGACTGGAAGAAACAATGAAGAACAAGTACAAACTCCATTTGACTTACAAGCTCGGTCACAGAGAAATGTAGAGAAAGCAAAAATAAAACTTAACTGAAATCCTCTCCCACTTAGGAGTGCTGCAGGGGATGTTGGCAGTGTCCTCAAGGGAGATCCCAGCATCCATTAGAGCAAAACTGTAAAGGGCACTTTCAGTGAAAAGGTTGAAGAAAGAAAGGTTTCTGTGGTGATGAAACTTTACTTTTGCAAAAGTATATCTAATAAGGGCAATCTCTGGAAAATTGGGAAGGGCTGAGGCAAAGATAAGAGTCTTCTAAGTTTTATTTCAATATTTTATTTTTGATAGCCTCTATTCAGTTTCAGTTGTAAAAATATGTTACCTGTTTTAAATGTCAATACACACAAAAATGAATAGAACAAATGAGTTTTCCCAGAAAAATATGGCAGCGTGGCAGTGCCTGTGATCTGTGATAACTGTAGATTGTTCACAATGTACAGTTCAGACTGGGTATCATGTAAGGTCCCTTCAATCTTTCTTACCACTCTACAGCCTATTACTATATGTCCCTTTTTGTTTGGTAGTAAAAGTCATCAGCACTCCCTCCCTCCTGCCATGTGGTTGCTACCACTATTGCTATATATTGTGTTATAAAAAGGGTATAAAATGGTAGGGCTGAACTGCCTTTAACCAAGGAATATACAGCATTTGAAAAACAAAAAAAAGTCTTCCTTAGGATGACAAATTTCTAAAGAACTGTTAATTCTTTGTCCAGTGTTCAATACAAGTTTAATATAGTGTTTAATATGAGTTTAACACATAGTGATAATGTTTCTTACATAGTGACAGTGTATTTTCAATTTACCCCTTTTATTTTATTATCCTGACTTGTATCATTTACCAGTTTTAGTAAATTTTCCTGTGATTGCTACTTATCACAGCTATTTAAACAACTGTTTTGCTGTGTTGACATAAGTTCAATCTACTTGACATATTTTATCAGTCTAAATTTTAAGAATAATTATCTTATAAAATCATGGTTGGACAGACATTCTAAATTATTTTCATGAAGGCTTTTAGAAAATCCTTTACAGGGACGAAAACTTGACCAGTTGTTTCTGAATAATAGAGAAAAAGCTCTTTAGAGAAAGCAGACATTTAAGGGGCTTCCCTAGTGGCTCTTCCCTGGGGAAAGGAATGGCTCCCCACTTCAGTAATCTTGTCTTGAGAATTCTGTGGATAGAGAAGCCTGGCAAGCTATAGTTTGTGAGACTGCAAATAATTGGACATGACTGAGTGACTAACACTTTCACCTTTCAGACACATTTAAAATAGGTAGATGCTTATCATACAGAAATTATTCTGAAAGAGTGGAAGGTAGCAGAACATGAAATGAAGATGCCAACAGATAGAAGAAAATTGGCATCTTTCTGTTTTTATCCATTCATGTTTTTAATTGAAATATTTTAGCATACAACATTATATAAGTTTAAGGTATCTAACATATTAGTTTGACACATTTAAGTATTATAATATGGTTGCAATTGTAGCAATAATTATCACCCCTATCATGACGCATAATTATCCTGTTTAGTGGGTGGAATAATTAATGTCTAGTTTCCTGGTAAATATGGTGATTATAATACAGTAATGTAGAATATGTTCACTATGCTGTGCATTAGAGAGGGCTTGTTTACTACTTGTTGCAAATTTGTATTCTCAAACAATATCCATCCCATTCCCCAACACCCATGCCTTGGTGACCACCATTTTACTGTCCTTTTTTATGAGTTTGACTTTGCTGGATTTCACATGTAAGTGCTATTATACAGTACATACCTTTACCTGATTCACCTCACAGTATAATGTGCTCAACTTCCATGTGCTATGATGTGCTGTGCTTACTCACTCAGTTGTGTTCAACTCTTTGCAATTCCATGGACTGTAGCCCACCAGGATCCTCTGTCCATTGGGATTTTCCAGGCAAGAATACTGGAGTGGGTTGCCGTGCCCTCCTCTACGGAATCTTCCCAACCCAGGGTTCGAACCCAGGTCTCCCGCATTGCAGGCAGATTCTTTACTGTTTGAGCCAGCAGGAAAGCCCAACTTCCATACATGTTATCAATAATGTGTATATAAGTGACTTGGTTTTTTAAAATACTGTTATATTTTTTAAGTAGGGGCAGCTACTTATACCATTCTTGACATTTACCAATCAGAGTCAATTATAGATGCTTGTACGTTGAGTAAAAGATGGGCATTTAAGTTGGAGAAGGAAAGTGTTGGTAGCCACTGCTATCTTATGCACAATAGCCAGATTGATTTGCATAATCCTTGACTCAGTCTTTAGGTAAATGAGTTATATTTTCCTTTATTTTGATGAACAGGCTCAATTTTGTATATTTTTGAGTCTGTAAAACATTTCCAGGCTCTCTGTAATTTTGACATTATTCATGTTATCCCTGTCTTTCTCTCGTGCCAGGCAACATTACCTTTATTACCCAATCATGATTTCAGAATATTTATTAAGATATTTACTGATCATTTTATGAGAGGAACACATTCCTCTTTCTCAAGTTGCCATTATAATTTTAAATTGGGTAAAATAACAAGCCTGGTTCATTATCTATGAAAGCAAGCAGGATGAAACTGCACAACAAAGATGCACATTCCCCTAAAAAGCTCAAACTCCCTGCCTCACCTGGGATGTAATCAAGGAAAAGAATTCTATTAAGACTGGAGTCACTGATGATGCATTGCCCCTAGTAGTGAAAAGACAACTTGTAACAACCATTGTGCCTGTGCATAGCTAAGCCGAGAGTAACAATAAAATGTGGCTGTGACTCAGAAACTCTGCTAAGAGTTTAATACAAAGACAGTTTTAGTGATTGGAAGAGCAAAGGGATTCTGAAGCATAATGTAAATTTTAGTCCTTAGCCATGAATATGTATTTAAAACCATGTAAAAAAATGTTGTTGGATATAAACATTTGTTGTTGTTCAGTCACTAAGTTGTGTCCAACTCTTTGTGAGCCCTTGGACTGTAGCATGCCAGTCTCCTGTGTCCCTCACTATCTCCCGGGAGTTTGCTCAAAATCATGTCCATTGACTCAGTGATACTATCTAACCATCTCATCCTCTGCTGCCCTCTTCTTCAATCTTTCACAGCATCAGGGGCTTTTTCAGTAAGTCAGCTCTCCATATCAGGTGGCCAAAGTATTGGAACTTTAGCTTCAGCATCAGTCCTTCCAATGAATATTCAGATTGATTTCCTTTAGGACAGACCTGTTTGATCTCCTTGCAGTCCAAGGGACTCTCAAGAGTCTTCTACAGCACCATAATTCAAAGGCATCATCAGAAGTAATTTTATGATATTTAAAACATAATTTATATAGCAACACAGAACTCAGATTCTAGTAGCAATGCAAGCGTGCAAGATTTTATTGATTTTTCTGATAAAGAACTTCCCAATCTCATATAACAATAGAAATCATACACTGCCCCTTGTATTCCTGTATTATAATTCTTGGCCAATAAATCAGTCTATTTTCAGTAATTACTTGGAAATTATTTCCCTATTCTTGATGTTCATTAGTCACTGAAAGTGAAAATTGCAGAAAAACCACTAGTGCCTAATTTAGAAGATGTTTTAAAATGTTTATAGATTTCTAAGCATGGTTAGAAAATGGGAAGGCCTCCTTCCCTTCATGACGATCGATACAGACACATATTAGAAACCAGAAAATCAGACATCTCAAGGTCAGTGATTGAACACCCTGCAAATGTGATTGAAACGACAGCTTTCATATATCTTTATTAGCAGATGTGGAACCACAATCATGGATTTAAAATTAAAAGTGCACAATAAAATAGTAAATTTACTAGTATGCACAGTTTGTCATCTTAATTAACAATTGATATTTTAAATGATGGCCTCAGGCTTTAATTTCTCAAGTGCATTGCATTCTGCATTTTATTATGTTATAGTGACTTATAAAGACTGCATTTCAACTTATGTTAATGCAATATTGGAACTAAAATATAATTCAAGACAATGGATGCATGTATATATGTATGGTTGAGTGGCTCTGCTGTGCACCCGAAACTATCACAACATTGTTAATTGACTACACTCCAATATAAAATAAAAATTTTTTAAACTTATATATTTTCTCAGAGAAAATTAATTATGGTCAGAATATCAACATTATGTTTACTCAGATTGCTTAAACATAACAGAATCTAAAATTAAGTATGCTAGTAGAACAGAATTAAAATATCTATTAAATTTAATGAAAGAGCCCTTCATAATATTTCATTTAGTCATAAGAGTCTGTAAAACTATTTCTATAAATCACAGTAATCAATAATATGATTTTTAAAAATTTCATAACACATATTTAAGATAGGTGCAAGCATAAAATTTTAATAACTCTAAATTTCATTTACTTTTAAAATTTCAGTTCAATTTCTTTCTTTAACAACTGTGCTCTATGCTTATACATTATTCGGGGATACAGCATTTTTACATTATTATCCATATTTGCAGTCTTCTGTACAAGAAAGGCAAAGGAAAAGAAAGCAATTTATGTTTTGTGCTGTGTTTGTTGGTGGTGTTTGTAAATGTCATTCTTGATGTTGATTATGCATTTGTATAGTCCACAGCTGTTACTGTTTCCTTCTGAATTATTTCAAAGTGTAATGGTAATGTCTTCTTCATCTTCAGGCTTCCCTTAATTGATTCCTCCCTTTGTATGTACAAACATCATCACTGGCTTTAAATAACTCCTGTGAAATCCAATAATTAATTCACAACAAACTGTAGAAAACTCTCAAAGAGATGGGAATGCCAGACCATCTTACCTGTCTCCTGAGAAACGTGTTTACAGGGCAAAAAACAGTAGTTAGAACCAGACATGGAATAACTGACGGGTTCAAAACTGGGACAGGAGTACGACAAGGCTGCATATTGTTACCCTGTTTATTTAACTTATATGCAGAGTATATCATGTGAAATGCTGGGCTGGGTGAATCCCAAGCTGGAATCAAGATTTCTGAGAGAAATAACAACCTCAAATATGTAGATGATACCACTCTAATGGCAGAAAGTGAAGAAAAGCTGAAGAGTCTCTTGATGAGGGTGAAATAGGAGAGTGAAAAAATTGACTTAAAATTCAACAGTAAAAACACTAAGATCATGGCATCTGGTCCCATCATTTCATGACAAATAGAAGGGGAAAATGTTGAAGCAGTAACAGACTTTATTTTCTTGGGCTCCAAAATCACTGTGGACGGTGACTGCAACCATGAAATTAAAAAGTACTTGCTCCTTGGAAGGAAAGCTAAGGAAAGCTAGACAGCTTACTAAAAAGCAGAGACACAAGTTTGCTGATAAAGGTCCATATAGTCAAAGCTATGTTTTTTTCAGGAATCATGTATTGATGTGAGAGTTAGACCATAAAGAAGGCTGTGTGGTGAAGAATTAATGCTTCCTTTCCAGTGGTCATGTATGGATGTGAGAGTTGGACTGTGAAGAAAGCTGATCGCCGAAGAATTGATGCTTTTGAACTGGTGTTGGAGAAGACTCTTGAGAGTCCCTTGGACTGCAAGGAAATCCAACCAGTCCATTCTAAAGGAGATCAATCCTGGGAGTACATTGGAAGGACTGATGCTAAAGCTGAAACTCCAATACTTTGGCCACCTCATGCGAAGAGTTGACTAATTGGAAAAGACTCTGATGCTGGAAGGAATTGGGGGCAGGAGGAGAAGGGGATGACAGAGAATGAGATGGCTGGATGGCATCACCGACTCTGTGGACATGAGTTTGAATGAACTCCGGGAATTGGTGATGGACAGGGAGGCCTGGCGTGCTGTGATTCATGGGGTCGCAAAGAGTCGGACACGACTGAGCAACTGAACTGAACTGAACTGTGATGTTTCACAAGACTCTTGAGAGTCCCTTGGACTGCAAGGAGACTGCAGTTCAGTCAAACTGGTCAGTCATAAAAGATATAATCCTGAATATGCATAGGAAGGACTGATACTGAACCTGAAGCTCTGGTACTTTGGCCACTTGATATGAAGTGTTGACTCATTGGAAAAGAAAAGCTGGGAAAGATTGAGGGCAGGAATAAAAGGGAATGACAGAAGATAAAATAGCATCACTGACTCAACGGATGTGAATCTGAGCAAACTTCTGGGAGACAGTGAAGGACAGGAAAGCCTGGCATAATGCAGTCCATGGGGTCAAAAAGTTGGGCATGGCTTACCCACTCAACAACAACAACATGATAGTAATTAAACTCTATTTGAGTTTTTTGTTTGTTTCTTTAGTTTATATTTTCTTTACAGCTTTTTCTGCCATTTAATCTTATGACTTGAAGAATAGCCATTACTCTATAATGTTCACTAAAGGAGGAGACCAAATCAGGATACAATCCAATCATGAACAGGTTTTTTGTTTTGTTTTTTGAAAAAAACCCACTACTGCAGAAACTATTTAGACATGTTAAGCCAAGGAGTTGTTAACTCCGCTGTTTGAAACACTGTCTCTATGCTCATAGCTTTGCTCTGGAACATGTGACTCCATGGGAAGATGATCTTTTGGAAAGGCAGATGAGAACATCCAAGTAGAGTTCAGGATAAAAACAGCATAGTCGTAGTCTTAACAATTAGCATGAAACCAGAACACTTAGTTCAAATCTTGTTTACATCCTTTTACTTGTACAAATCACTTTCCGTCCTCTGTCTCAGTTTCCTCATCTATACAACATAGATTTGTTGGAGGAGGTAATTGAGAAGATGTGACCACCAGCTGATTATTGAGCTGAGCCTGGGCCATTGCAGGCTCCTCACCCATCCCCCTGACCTTGGAATATATGCTTTGCTCTCTGTTTCTACCTTAGGATCTGTTCCAAGGACAAAGCCTTGAGAGAGTAAGGTGCAGTTTAGAGCATCTATAGAGTGACTTAGCCCAGTTAAAGTCTCTCTCTTTATAAATATTCAGATTCTGGAGGGCAAGGGAAGAGATCTACTCATCTTGTAATTGTCCAAGACAAGCCTCTTATGTAAGCTCCCCTGCTTATTAAACATGCCATGTGCCAATCTTGAGAGGGCTGCCTCTTTCTTGGGTCTCTCCTTGCCTTCTGTATAAAGGGGCTGGTTTCAATTTTTACCTGATAAAGTATCAAGGTTGCAAATCAATAGGATTTTAATAGAACTCCAATACTTTGGCCACCTCATGCAAAGAGTTGACTCACTGGAAAAGACTCTGATGCTGGGAGGGATTGGGGGCGGGAGAAGACGGGGACGACAGAGAATGAGATGGCTGGATGGCATCACCAACTTGATGGACATGAGTTTGAGTGAACTCCGGGAGTTGGTGATGGACAGGGAGGACTGGCGTGCAGTGATTCTTGGGGTCACAGAGAGTCGGACACGACAGAGCGAGTGAACTGAACTGAACTGAACTGTGCAACATTATTTTGTTGATTGATTAATGCAAACAAATCTTTGAACAGTGACAGATATGTAGTAATTATTTGCACAACTATAACTATTATTTTGATTGTTATTATTTTATCCACTCTCAAGAAATACTCTAAAAGCCAGAGTTAATTGATTTGCAAATTTTGAATTCTGTTCATGGAGAAAAGTTTTTTTCTTGGAGTCGCAGAAGCCAAGATTTAGGTCTCAAGAATGAAATTAAGAGGATTGTGCCTAGAGTTATACATAGAATGGATAATTATATACAATGCTTAATACTCTAGCACAGTCCCTTCTCTTTTTTCCCTAATGAAGCTTGTGATCATGGGTGTCTAAAATACCAAACACAGGTCTTCTTATTTAGAAAGAACTTGGCTATAATAAAAAATATATTCTTTTTTATATAATCAAAGAATGTCATATGGCTACAAAGTCAAATGCAAGTAAATGGTTGGCCATTTAGATGCATGTGTGCCAAGTTCCTGTGGTGCCTTGCCTCTCCACATACTATACCTTTTTCCCCATGGTAGATTTTGTAGTCAAGAACGATATTTTACAGAACAACACCTTGGCTCATTTTAAAGGACCAGAGCCCTGGGTGATGAGAGAAGACTGAGGTTGTCTCCTTCTCCCTTCTGATACAAATGAAGAAGAGAATACACCCAAAAGATATTTAAATAATGTTTCAAAATATATAGCTTCTAGGCAGTGACCCCAAACCCTGATGATCATTCTCAGTTAAATCTCAATTTAATAATGTCTTAGAACTAGGGCCAAAGTAACTCTTTTATTCCTACATTTTACTCATTAATCACCCCAAATAGAATACAGCAGTCTTCTGTTTCAGAACCCTCAGGTCAACCTCCTCAGTCATCAGAATGTTGACACCAAGAGTGAAAAAGCTTGCTTAAAACTCAACAGTAACAAAAAACAAGCAAAAAAAAAAGACTAAGATCAAGTCATCTGGTCCCATCACTTCATGGCAAATAGAAGGGGAAAAGTGGAAACAGTGACAGCTTTTATTTTCTCAGGTTCCAAAATCACTGCAGATGGTGATTGCAACCATGAAACTGAAAGTCATTGGCTCCTTGGAAAGAAATCTATGACAAACCTAGACAGTCTATTGAAAAGTAGAAGCCTCAAATTAAAATAAGTAAATTAAAAAATTTAAAATAATTATATATATATATATATATAAAGAAAAAAAAAAAAGTAGAGACATCATTTTGCCAACAAAAGTCCATAGAGTCAAAGCTAGTGTTTTTTCCTTAGCCATGAATGGGTGTGAGAATTGGACTATAAAGAAGTTTGAGTGCTGAAGAATTGATGCTTTTGAATTGTGGTGCTGGAGAAGACTCTTGAGAGTGGACAGCAAGGAGACCAAACAAGTCAATCCTAAAGGAAATCAATCCTGAATATTCATTGGAAGGACTGATGCTGAAACCAAAGCTCCAGTACTTTAGCCACCTGATAGGAAGAGCTGACTCCTTGGAAAAGACCCTGATGCTGGGAAAGATTGAAGGCAGAAGGAGAAGGGGGCAGTTGAGGATGAGACAATTAGATAGTATCTCTGACTTAATGGACATGAATTTGAGCAAACTCTGGGAGATAGTGCAGGTCCCAGCATCTTGGACAGGGGGACGATCACAACAAACTGTGGATCACAACAAACTGTAGAAAATTCTTCAAGAGATGGGAATACCAGATCATCTTACCTGCATCCAGAGAAATCTTTATGTTGGTCAAGAAGCAACAGTTAGAAACAGACATAGGACAACAGACTGGTTCCAAATTGAGAAAAGAGTACATAAAGGCTGTATATTGTCACCCTGCTTATTTAGCTTATATGCAGAGTACATCATGAGAAATGCTGGGCTGGATGAGGTGCAAGCTGGAATCAAGATTGCTGAGAGAAATATCAATAACCTCAGATATGCAACTGATGCCAGCCTTATGGGAGAAAGTGAACAGGAACTGAAGAGCCTCTTGATGAAAGTGAAAGAAGAGAGTAAAAGCTGGTTTAAAACTCAACATTCATAAAACAAAGATCATGGCATCTGGTCCCACTGCTTCATGGCAAATAGATGGGGAAACAATGACAGATTTTATTTTTTGGGCTCCAGCATCACTGCAGATGGTGGCTACAGCCATGAAATTATTTAAATATATATATATATATATTTGTTTTAATTGGAGGCTAATTATAATATTGTAGTGGTTTTTGCCATGCATTGACATGAATCAGCCATGGGTGTACATGTGTTCCCCATCCTGAACGCCCTTCCCCCTTCCTTCCCCATCCTATCCCTCAGGGTCATCCCAGTGAACCAGCCCTGAGCATACTGTCCCATGCATAGAACCTGGACTGGTGATCTGTTTCACATATGATAATATACATATTTCAATGTTATTCTCTCAAATCATCCCACCCTCACCTTCTCCCACATAGTCCAAAAGGCTGTTCTATACATCTGTGTCTCTTTTGCTGTCTTGCATATAGGGTCATCGTTACCATCTTTCTAAATTTCATATATATGCATTGTTATACTGTATTTGTGTTTTTCTTTCTGGCTTACTTCACTCTGTATAATAGGCTCCAGTTTGATCCATCTCATTAGAACTGAATCAAATATGTTCTTTTTAATGCAGCCATGAAATTAAAAGACACTTGCTCTTTGGAAAAAAAGCTATGATAAACCTAGACAGTTTGTTAAAAAGCAGAAACATTACTTTGCTGACAAAGGTCTGTCTAGTCGAAGCTATGGTTTTTCCAGTAGTCATGTATGGATGTGAGAGTTGGTTTTAATGAAAGCTGAGCACTGAAGAATTGATGCTTTTGAACCCTGGTGTTGGAGAAGACTCTTGAGAGTCCCTTGGACTGCAAGGAGATCCAACCAGTCAATCCTAAAGGAAATCAGTCCTGAATATTCATTGGAAGGACTGATGCTGAAGCTGAAACTACAATACTTCGGCCACCTGATACAGAGAGCTGACTCATTTGAAAAGACCCTCATGATGGGAAAGATTGAGGGCAAGAAGAGAAGGGGATGACAGAGGATAAGATGGTTGGATGGCATCACCTACACAATGGACATGGGTTTGGGTGGACTCTGGGAGTTGGTGATGGACAGGGAGGCCTGGTGTGCTGTGGTTCATGGGGTCGCAAAGAGCTGGACACCACTGAGCGACTGAACTGAACTGAACTGATGTGAAGAGCTGACTCATTGGAAAAGACGCTGATGCTGGGAAAAATTGAAGGCAGGAGGAGGAGGGGACAACAGAGGATGAGATGGTTGGATGGCATCACTGACTCGATGGACATGAGTTTGAGTAAGCTCCAGGAGTTGGTGATGGACAGGGAGGCCTGGCGTGCTGCAGTCCATGAGGTCACAGAGTCAGGCATGACTTAGCCACAGAACAACTTCCACTCTAGACTATGAAAATCATGCCCAGAACCCATCTGCATATGAATGCACAGTGTATAAAGGCAGGAAGCTTAGAACAGGGCAAGGATATCTCCCTCTGTGATATACAGGAAAAGAAGACAACACCATGCCATGGTGAAGGGAAGGAAAACCCTGTCCACTCGCTTGTTGTAGCCCAGTGAATCCCAGGCTGTCACAAGTCAGACTTGTTGCTCCTCCTCCTGCCAGAATTCCCCCTCCTCTGGAGAAAATAGATAGATAAATAAACGAGGAGACTGTAGATTCCTTTGTGTGATATGATAAGTACTTACTATTTCAAAGAACTATATTTCCTGGAAATAACAGTGAAAGTAGAAAGTAACAGCAAAAATGAAAACAGCAAATCAAAATCTGTTGTTGTTGTTCAGTCGCCCAGTCATGTCTGACTCTTTGTGACCCCATGGACTGCAGCATGCCAGACCTCCCTGTCTCTCACCATCTCCTCGAGTTTGCCCAAGTTCATATTCATTGCACTGGTGATGCCATCCAGCCATCTCATCCTCTATCGGCCTCTTTTTCTGCTGCCCTCAATCTTTCCCAGCATCAGGGCCTTTTCTAATGAAAAGTTACACCTGCTAAAAAGAAAACCTTTAGTACAGACAACTCACTTGTGAGAATAAAAAAGGCCTATTTGAGCACAACTACTTCATGGATCAATTGAAATCCTTTTATTTTTTTTTCCTAAGAATTCGCTAATCACCTTCAAATGTAAGATATTCTGCCTGGCCTTGAAAAATATATAAATTAATGTGACGATATACTTCTTACAATGTGCTTTGTTTGTTTATCATTTCAGGTATGTGTTCGAATGTATAAGCTTGCTTTTAGTAAATTGAATTGTCTGAAATGTGCGTGCTTAGTTGCTTCAGTTGTGTCTGATTCTCTGTGGCCCTATGGACCATAGCCTGCCAGGTTCCTCTGTCCATGGGATTCTCCAGGCAAGAGTACTGAGTGGGTTGCCATTTCCTTCTCCATGTCTGAAACAAATCAATCATAGAAACAATGCAAAGCCCCGCACACATGAACACACACATGCATACATATTTATGTGAATATAGGCACATTCTGAAAGTAAAGTCACCACATTTCATTTTTTAAATGTCATGCAAAATTGAGAATGATATTTATATTAATTGTTTAGGAAGAAATGCATTATAATATTATTTACCAATCTTGAGAACAGGCTTTAATATTTACATTTTTCTTCTCCCAAATGTTGCAGAGGAATTGCTTCTAAAAATCAAAACTAAGTATTTCCAAAATCTGTTTTCTTTGGAATAGAAATTTAGCTGAATAGAGAATAATAGTCATGCCAGTTATTCAGATTTCAAATATTCATATTCAGCTTCTGAAAGGGACTTAAATACATAAATAATAAAATGCAAAATAACAATGGAAGCCACTAATTATTAAGCACTTAATACATACTTACATTATTTAATATCATTAAAAAATTTAAAACTACCAAACTGTCTTATGGTTAGCATAGAAAACAGAATATTTGCCTCATAACTTCAATTTTAAGATACTTTCCACCATGTCTTTTTAAAATTTTCTATTTATTGCATCTTTAAGGCAATTTTTTCAGTTAAGTGGGGTGAAAAGATAAGCATTTCTTTTCTTTCTTTCTCTATTCTATCCAATCAGAAGCTGTATATTCCTTTTGCAATGGTCCCTCTTTGTACTCCCTTCCTATTTCCTATCATCACTGTGCTAGACAAGGCTTACATTGACTAACAATTGTTAACCAACCTTTGGACGTCCAGTCGTAGGTCCGCAATTATCTTCTATTCACACTGCCTCTGAATTAGTCATCTGAGGGCATTGCCGAGACTGATGTACTGACTTGCCATCATATTTCTTAGACTTAGAGACCCCTCCAAAGCTTAAAGAAGGACAAGGGCAGCATTTCAAAGCAGCCCACACAATAAACAAAGTGATGTTTAAATGAGTCCACATCTAGCCCATACTCCGTCATTTGAAGCAGAATGACATAGCATTTAGAAAGAAGCATAGCTCTGTATCCACGCAGCTGACTTCAGGTACAACTTCTGTCATTAACTACCTGTGTGAACTGGGTGATTTATTTCATTTCTTTGTGTTCATATTTTCATTTGTAAAATGAGGATACTGTCAGTCCCAATCTTTGGGTTATGGGGAGCACTGAATTAGTGAAAACATGTAAAGGTCTGAGAACAGTGCTTGACATATTGAAAGCGCTCAATTTATAACACTATCATTTTATATCATTTGCTATCTGTCTCCTTTTGCAAGTTAAAATGTTTGGATGTCAGTAGTTTTACATGGTGGAGAAGGCAATGGCAAGCCACTCCAGTACTATTGCCTAGAAAATCCCATGGATGGAGGAGCCTGATAGGCTTCAGTCCGTGGGGTCGCTAAGGGTCGGACATGACTGAACAACTTCACTTTCACTTTTCACTTTCACACATGGGAGAAGGAAATGGCAACCCACTCCGGTGTTCTTGCCTGGAGAATCCCAGGGACGGGGGAGCCTGGTGGGCTTCCATCTATGGGGTCACACAGAGTCGGACACGACTGAAGTGACTTAGCAGCAGCAGTAGCAGCAGCAGTTTTACATGGTTCAACATGAATTTATCTATCCTCGTTTTATAATGTCATGTTGCCATTCTTCTACCCTGAAAGTCAAAACTTTGAAGTATTCTTTTACAAAATAAGAATATGTAATACTATTCCAATAGTTTGACTTTTTGATCTGCTTTGCTTTGAGATTCAGCTTCTGAATCAGATGTCATTGTTTCATTTTCCAGATCTGAAATCTGCTTGTACTGAAAAGTAGACTTGTTATCAGTCTCTTACAACAGTGATATTCTTTTAAATGCTTTAAACATTACAAATGTATTTTAGTTTGCGTAATGATAGAACATGTACATAATGCTATGGAACTTATCTAAATGTCAAGACATATCAATTTTGCGAATGCAAACCTGGCATTCATGAAAACTCAATTCTGTCATGAAGAACCCTCCTTTAGTTCACAATTACAGCATTTCCTTTTACTTCCTTCTCCACTTAGCAGATGCATTCTTCAGTAGCCATTCACTTTGGTATTACAGAGGCATTATCTGCAAATACATCTATTATAATGGTAAAATAATATGCTATTTATGCCATTTTGTGTGTGTTGAAAATGAGTTTCATTAAATATATACATATATGTATATGTCTCTTAAATAATTCAAGAAATGGTATACAATTCATTATTAAATTTCCACATATAGCATTTTTCCACTAGTGAAATTATGGAATTTTTAAATTTTCTGCCAACTTTATTTCTCTGAGACTTTACATTTGTGCCAGTATAGACTGTGACAACCTATAACAAAAGAGCATATGCATTTTATAGAAGCCTGCCCCTTTTAGTAGAAGTATTCATCATAGTCAACCATGAAAAGCATTCATTCTTATAAGTTTTAATTTGGTTCTTATATTTGTGATGCTTTTTGTTGCTTTCTTGCTCTTTGGTCCATGATATCCTAATGTGATTGGGATTTCTACTCTAAATAGCAGTCACCTAAAACCTTCATTATACCTAAAATTCACCTCCTCTGAGGGTGATTATATTTCTGATGATCTACAGTCACCCCAACATGAATTTTATGTGTATCTTGTATCCAATATTTTATATCAGGCCATTCTTTATATTGCTCAACTCTTTTTTGACAAATTAATCCAAACTTATCCAAATATCAGTTTCTGGCATCAGAAAGAGGAAAACCTAATGTTGGTTTTCCTGAATGAAGTATGAAGTAAAGCAAAATGATAACATTTCAATGGTTGCTTCTCCTTGGTGACTTCTAGTTTGTACATTTTCCATTTGTCCTTCCAGATCTGTCTACCACACTTCTCTCCTTTCTGTCTTTAGGGCCTGTATTATATTGATAAGATGAATAGAAACCCTGGAATTTGTTTCAGATTGGTTTTGACACAAAAGGAGCTCCCAAAGGTCAAATGAATGGGAAAGAATGTGGTTGATATATTTATTACCTAGATTCATGCCCATCAAGGTCAACACAAGCTGGCTGGGTCCCACGACAAAATGTTTGTTGTATTTCAGTCGCTAAGTCATGTCTGACCGACTCTGTGACCCAGTGGACTACAGCATACCAGCTTCCCTGTCCGTCACTATCTCCTGGAGTTTGCTCAGATTCATGTCCATTTAGTCGGTGATGCCATCTAACCATTTAATCCTTTGCACCCCCCTTCTCCTCCTACCCTCAATCTTTCCCACCATCAGCATTTTTTTCAATGAACTGGCTCTTTGCATCAGGTAGCCAAAATGTCAGAGCTTCAGCATCAGTCCTTCAAGTGAATCAGTTCAGTTCAGTCGCTCAGTCGTGTCCGACTCTTTGCGACCCCATGAATCACAGCACGCCAGGCCTCCCTGTCTATCACCAATGCCCGGAGTTCACTCAAACTCATGTCCATCGAGTCGGTGATGCCCTCCAGCCATCTCATTCTCTGTCGTCCCCGTCTCCTCCCGCCCCCAACCCCTCCTAGCATCAGAGTCTTTTCCAGTGAGTCAACTCTTCACATGAGGTGGCCGAAGTATTGCAGTTTCAGCTTTAGCATCAGTCCTTCCAATGTACTCCCAGGATTGATCTCCTTTAGAATGGACTGGTTGGATCTCCTTGCAGTCCAAGGGACTCTCAAGAGTCTTCTCCAGCACCACAGTTCAAAAGCATCAGTTCTTTGGTGATCAGCTTTCTTCACAGTCCAACTCTCACATCCATACATGACCACTGGAAAAACCATAGCCTTGACTAGACGGACCTTTTTTGGCAAAATAATGTCTCTGCTTTTTAATATGCTATCTAGGTTGGTCATAACTTTCCTTCCAAGGGGTAAGCGTCTTTTAATTTCATGGCTGCAATCAGCATCCACAGTGATTTAGTCAGGGTTGGCTAGTTTGATATCTTTGCTGTCCAAGGGACTCTTGAGAGTCTTTTCTAGCACCACAATTCAAAGCATCAGTTCTTTGGTGCTCAGCCTACTTTAGGGTCCAATTCTCACATCCATACATGAATACTGGAAAATCCATAGCTTTGACTATTTGGATCTTTGTCGGGAAAGTAATGTCTCTGCTTTTTAATACACTGTCTAGTTTTGTCATAGCTTTCCTTCCAAGAAGCAATTATTTTTAATTCCGTAGCTGCAATCATTACCTACAGTGATTTTGAAGCCCAAGAAAAGAAAATCTGTTACTACTTTCACTTTTTCCCCTTCTATTTGCCAAGAACTGATGGGACAGTATCCATTTCTATCTCCACATCTCTTTTCTGGGCCCATAACTATCTCCACTTTTCCTTTAGAGTTAAGATTCTAAAAGCTTGCTTATTACTAGTTTCTGGATACTACAGAACCCCTTCCCACACCTTTGTAAGCAGTTTTTTTAATAAACTTTTCTCAAGTTATCTTAATTTGAGTAAGCCATCTGATTCTTGCTAAGTTAGGGTTTTTACTAACATGCCTGTAGTAAATGAACGGGTCACTGTTCATAGTCTATCAGCAAGATTTATTCAATGGTTTGGTAGAACTATTCCTATGATAATTAACCTTATATAGAGACTATCATTAGATTTTCATAATTGGGGATTTATTTATTTTTGATATTATATGTCAGGCCCTAATAAGTGCTAAAGCTTTTCACTTATTGGATAAATAGTCTGAATATTGAGAGTTTAGAAAGCTTTTCTATGACATTTGGAGCTAGAATAGAGATGTTAATTTGCAAATATCACAATGCTGCTGGGTTGCTTGAAACATCTAAAAAAAATAAATAAAATCCTTCCATATTTTTCAATGTGTATGGCAAATTTCAGTCTCATACCTCTCTGAAACTTACCATTTACGAGAACTTTTGAAAGCCAAGCCTGAAAATAGAAGAAAATTATATTGTCTTTATTCAAATAAAACATATAGAAAAATGTTGCATATATTTGTATGTTACTTGGCAATAATTTTGTGAGCATATGTTCCCCAAGCAGTCAAACTTCTTTGGCTATTGAATGGGAATCTGATAGTCTTTTGCTGGCACTTAAGGAAATGGCAACCAGTGTTCTTGCCTGGAGAATCCCAGGGATAGGGGAGCCTGGTGGGCTTCCGTCTATGGGGTTGCACAGAGTCGGACATGACTGAAGAGACTTAGCAGCAGTAGCAGCAGTAATGAGGGTATTATAGCTTCCCTGGTGGCTCAGATGGTAAAGTGGCTGCCTGCAACTCGGGAGGCCTGAATTTGATCCCTGGGTCGGGAAGATTTTCTGGAAAAGGAAATGGCAACCCACTCCAGTACCCTTGCCTGGAAAATTCCATGGATGGAGGAACCTGGTAGGCTACAGTCCATGGGGTCGCAACGAGTCGAACACGACTGGGCAACTTCACTTTGCTTTCCTTTATGCTGTTTAGGTTTACCTAGATAGTGTATTAAAAAGCAGAGGTACCACTTTAGTGACAAAGGTCTGCATAGTCAAAGCTATAATTTTTCCAGTAGTAATATACAGATGTGAGAGTTAGGCCATGAGGAAGGCTGAGTGCTGAAGAATTGATGCTTTTGAACTGTCGTGTTGAAGAAGACTCTTGAGAAACCGTGAACTGCACGAAGCTCAAACTAGTCAATCCTGAAGGAAATCAACCCTAAATATTCATTGGAAGGACTGATGCCAAAGCTGAAGCTCCAATACTTTGGCCAGCTGATGTGAAGAGAAGACTCCTTGGAAAAGACCCTGATGGTAGGAAAGATGGAGGTTGTGGGTAGAAGTGGGTGACAGATGATGAAATTGTTGGATGGCATCATCAACGGAATGGACATGAGTTTGAACAAACTCTGGGAGATAGTGAAGGATAGGGAAGCCTGGCATGCTGCAGTCCATGGGATCACAAATAGTCGGACATGGCTTAGTGACTGACCAAAACGAGAGTAACTTTATACTATTACAATTGCAAGTTGATATGTCTATGGTGTGATGTTACTGTAGGATGTTTTCAGGCACTTAAAAATGATCAGGACTGTGTTTTATCTTGTATCTGAAAGTCTTGCTCAGTTCATGTAGCACAGCTAGTGTTCAATGTAAAGTGACTAACTGGAAATTCTCATTTAAGTGATTTTCACTGACAGTCTGGCAATTTTGATGATGGTAGGTCTTTTCATCAATGCCTAACCTATATAATGGGGCTTCCCATGTGGCATACTGGTAAAGAATGTACCTGCTGATGCAGGAGATGCCCCTGGAGTAGGAAATGGCAACCCCAGTAATTAATCTTGCCGGGAGAATTCATGGACAGAGAAGCTTGTTTGTCTATAGTCCATGGAGTTGCAAAGAGTCGCACGGAAACAAATATAATGTATTTAATTGTATAAGGTAATATGAAAATTGGATTAAGGAAATGCTCCATTTAAATTTTCAAGAGATAGTTGATTAAGGTTCAATGGAAATATTAAAGCTCAGCCCTAAGTTTGGCCATTTGACAATTAAAATTTATGTCCTAGTAATAGAAGAGGGTCACACCTGGGGTTTGTATGACCTACAGCTTATGTAATTTGGTGTTGGTGTGGGAGTGTTGTTGCATTGCAGGATGCCAGATATAATAACGGAAGTCTTGTTACATTTGAATTTCAGATAACAACCTTTTTTCATCATAAGTATGTCCCAGTAGTGTGTGGATTATACTTGTACTCAAAATTATCTGCTGCTTATGTGAAATTCACCCTTCCCTGCTAGCTCAGCTGGTAAAGCATCTGCCTGCAATGCAGGAGAAGCAGTTTGATCCCTGGATAAGGAAGATCCCCTGGAGAAATGAGAGGCCTCCCTCTCCAGTTTTCTTGGGCTTCCCTGGTGACTCAGATGGTAACAAATCTGCCTGCAATGCGAGAGACCTAGATTTGATCTCAGAGCTGGGAAGATCCCCTGGAGAAGGGAAAGGCAACCCACTTCAGTACCCTTGCCTGGAAAATGCCATGGACAGAGGAGCCTGGCAGTCTACCATCTATGGGGTCACAAGAGTTGGACATGACTGACTTTCACATTCACTTATGTTAAATTCAAATGTAATCAGTATTTTGTATTTTCCTTTGCTAAATCTGGCAACTCTAGAAGCATGTTTAATTAAAAACAATTTAAAATTCAAAAGCATGACATTGTAATAAATTAGGGCAACGTGGGAACCTGAACTTAAGCTTTGTTAGGTTTTCAATCAATTCACCTTTTCAGTATAATATAAGTGATTTGTACGAACAACAGGTAAGTTAATTTAATCTAATTACCTGTAATAAATATGATGTGTAACTTTTTTCATGTATGGATATAATCAATTACATAAATCAAACTTATTTCAAAAGCAGAAATTTATTTATATATAGGTTATGAGCTATTGTGTGCCACACGTTGAATCTAATAGTAATCTGAACAGATATGGTCCTCCAAATTAAAAAACTCAAGGAGGTTATTTCAGGCTGAAATTAATATACTTTAGACAGTAATTCAAATCCAAATGAAATGAAGAGCACTGGCAAAGGTAACTAACTATACGTAAATATAAAGCATAATATAAATGCATTCTAATTTCTAACTATTCTTAACCTATGTAAATTAAACTGCAAAATAAATATAAAAATATTTAAGGTTATATATATAAAAAAAATTAGGGTTAGTGTTAAGGCTTTCAATGTCCAGAGATGTAGTTTGTATGGCAATAATAACAAAAAGAAGAGACAGAGTTATATCAAAGTGGTTTTATCTGCTACTGAAACTAAGTTGATATTAATTTCAATCAAGTTTGTTTTTTTTTTTTTTTGGTTTTGAGATGTCTACAAGAATCATATTTTAGATTCAAAGACAGAAATAGTTTGAAAGTTAAAAGATGGAAATGCTGTACAAGCAGGAACCAAAAGAAAGCTAAAGTGGCTATATTAATATTAGATAAAATAGACAATATGAAAAAGACTAATATTAGACAAATAGTATTTAAGACTAAGGTCATTTCTAGGAGCAAAGGGTCATTTTATAATGATATAGGGATAAATGTGAAAGGAAGTCATAGCAATCAAACATGCATTCACCTAATAACAAAGGCTCAAAATACATAAAGCAGTAATGATAACAGTTGAAATGGAAACAGACAATTCAATTATAATAATTAAGACACCTCTGCCAATAATTCATGGAAAACCTAAGGAGAATATCAAAAAGAAAATAGACTTGAAAGACTCTACTTACTAAGCCAAGTAGAATGACATCTATTGAGTGCCAAAGCCAGCCATAATAGAATATGTGTTTTTCTGAAGCATGTGTATTAGTCACTCAGTGGTGTCCGACTCATTGTGACCCCACAGATTATAGCCTGACAGGCTCCTCTGTCCGTGGAATTCTTCAGGCAAAAATACGGGAGTGGGTAGCCATTTCCTTGTCCAATTCTAAGCATAATATATTTGAAAACAACACTATGAAAATTTAAAAAATATTTTTAAAATGAAATAACCTAGTCTAGGATACAGTTTGAACCAATTATGGTACATCCAGAAAATAGAGAATTATATATTATTTTTTGAAAAATGGTTGGCTATTATAAAACAAAAAAGGACGATAAAAACCATCAACAAGGGTGTGAAGCCAGTATGAAATGATACAGAGGTTCCTAAAATATTCAAGACAGAATCATATGATCAGCAATCAAACATCTGGGAATATATCCAAAGAATTAATATCATGATCTCAAGCAGATAACCTGCTTTCACATGTTCTCTGTAGCATACTACATACCTAAGACATAAAAGCAACCTAAATGCCCATCGAAGGATAGAGAGGTAAAGAAAATGAGGTATTAATATGCAGTGAATAATATTTAACCTTAAAAAAGAAAATTCTGCTATTAGAGACAATATGGATAAACCTGAGGACATTATACTAACACAGGGAAGCAAAAATATTAATACTATATGATCTTACTTGAGGACTCTAAAAAGAGTCAGACTCACAGGAACAGAGAGTGGAGGGGTGGTTCCCAGGGATCAGAGCCTATGAGATGTCAGTTATGCAAGGTGAATAGTTCCGAGAGGTGATGAATACATCAGAGTGCCTATGTAGTTAATGATGCCAAATTGTGTACTTAGTAGTCTGCTAAGAGCGTGGAACTTATGTCAAGTGTTCTTATCATCAATAATCAATAAACACATAAAGTTGAGAAGAAACTTTTGAAGGTCATGGATGTGTGTTATAGCATTGACTGTGGTGCTTATCTTACTGTGGTGCTTATCTTACTGTGGTGCTTACTTATCTCCAAACTCATTACATTGTATGTGTTGTAAATATACAGCTTTTTGTACGGCACCCAGTCCTCAATAAAGTGTTTTGTTTTTAATTGGAAATTTGGAAAGATCTCAAATATCTTTTTTTTTTTTTTAAATTAAAAGAGTCAAGTTACAGTATTGTATAGACAGGTGTTTCTCAACTTTACACAAAAGCATTACTTAGAGAGCTTTTAAATCACAATATTCCAGTTACTACCAAGATAAATGGGAATTTTTTAGGGTGGGACCCAAGCTTATATATATATATACTCTGAAGATTGTAATATACAGCCAAGTTAGAGAGGCACTGAGATAGGTACACATCTTTGTTTTTATATACACTGACTCTCCTTAAAGAAAAGGTATTCCTAACAATGCTTTCAAGGAACTGCCAACGCCTGTCCCCACCCCCGGTTAGCAGAAATGCTTTTGGATTTTGTACTATGTGACTGTGCTTTCTATACACATAGAATGTGTATGCAGTGTGCATCTTTTTTCCTTTTCCTTTTTGTGGTGAGTGGGTGTTTAGCTCAGGGGGAAAATAGGATTAAATTTAATCCAGGAGTTCTGGGAAGAAAAATCAGAAATTTGGTCTTTGCAAATATCTTTATGCATATAATGTAGAATGTTAAGCAAATGTTATTGGCGAATACATATGACTTAGTATGTGATTTTTATGCTTTTCTTAGAGTTATTGTGTATTCTTCAGATACCTTACAAAAAATGCCTAATATGTCCATAAAAAAGAAAACTGAATACATTTAAAGAGGTTTCTTCCTAGAAAGCAGCATTTTTAAGAAGTCATTTGTCTTAAAATGTCTTTTTTCCTCAACTGAGCAAGAATTACCAGGCAGAGTAAGGTCACGTTGCATGGGGAAATCTTGCTGATGCAGATAAGAAGCTCTATGACTAAAGGTAATTTCAGGTTTCCATGCTGGTTGTTTAGTTGCTCAGTCGTGTCTGACTCTTGTGACCCTGTGGACCATAGACCACCACTCTCTTCTGTCTATGGGATTTTCCAGGCAGTATTGAAGTAGGTTGCCATTTCCTTCTCCAGGGGATCTTCTGCACCCAAGGATTAAAGTTAACCACATCTCCTGTGTCTCCTGCATTGGCAGGCAGATTCTTTACCACTAGCTCTAACTGGGAGGTGCATAGTGCAATGAAATGCAAACACTTGTTCTTTGTGTTTTGCACTGCAAAATATAAGCTATTATCTAAAACCATTACATGGTGAGCCTAAGTGGTTCTGTTTGGCTACACTGAGTCTTAGTTGTAGCACCCCGGAACTTTTCTTGCAGTCTGCAGGCTTCTCTATTTTTTTCTTCTCTCATTTCAGTGGTGTCTTTCATCCTAAAAATTTACCAAGTTTTGGTCAAGAAAGCTACTGAGCTTCCGAGTTCAAATCAATGACATTATGTCTAGGGATTTCCCTAGTGGTTCGGATGGTAAATAATCTGCCTGCAATGCAGGAGACCCATGTTCCATCTCTGGGTCAGAAAGATCCCCTGGAGAAGGAAATGCCCTTGTAGCTCAGTTGGTAAAGAATCTGCCTGCAATGCAGGAGACCTGGGTTTGATTCCCTGGTTAGGAAGATCCCCTGGAGAAGGATCTGGCAACCCACTCCAGTATTTTTGCCTAGAGAATCCCCATGGACAGAGAAGGTTGGCGGGCTACAATCCATGGGGTCACAAAGAGTCAGACATGACTGAGCCCCTAAGCACAGCACAGCAAGAAAGTTGCTAACTTAAGAAATATAGTCTGAAAAGTAATTCATCAAAACCAAGTTTACTAGGCACATAATCACACATACAACAAATGCAAACATTTTAAAGGGTAAGTTGTGAAGATGAACAGTTGCTTTACCTATATGAGCACAGGATTAATTCAGGTAGGGTATGAAACAGGTGAGAAAAGAATCTGTTGAGAACAGAGATTTCAATTTTAGCTATGTGTTTGGATGCTTTAAAGGGGAAAAAATGGCATCCCTATGTAAAGAGACTTTTATAGTGATAACATTTAAATGTTTAGTTCTATATATATGTGTATATAAATGGATGGAGAAAATCATGCACATTTGAAATCTATCAGAAAACTAAAATATAAATTATCAAATTGATTCTTTTGAATGGATCTAATTTTAAAAGCTACACTACTCTTTCTGAATTCTGATTTCTTCTTAGGGCACATAGCCCCAGTCTCAAGTGAGGATCCCAGGCATCTTCTCAGTCTTTACCTCTCTCCTTTCATTATATCCAGCATTGAGTCTTACTGATGGTACTTTAAATAGTTTTCAAATCTCTCACGTTTTCCTATGCAGTGATTCTCCAGATTATACCTTTATCACAATCTTTTTCTTCTATTGCAGTAGTTCCTTAATCCATCTTTGTCTTGCTCTCCTTTTATCCATCACTCTATTGAGGTCAAAGTGATTACCCCAAAATGTAAATCTGACCATGCTCCTTCCTTGTTATAAACTTCAGTGATTTCTCAGCTAAGTTCAAACTCCTACAGGGTGTAAGTGGCCTTATGTAAACCCCTCATTCTTCTCAGAATTCAAATTCTAATGGCTTTCCTCAGTTATTCAGTTATAATAACCAGTATTTATTGAGTTTCCTATGTGCCTGGCAGACATTGTTTCTGATAGAATAGAGGAGTATTGGGACTTTTGTTCTGCTCACAGTTAGGGTTTCGAGTCAGTCTACAGTTGAACATCAGTGTCTTTGCATCATCTTCGTGGTGATGCAAACAAGAATTCATCATGCTGGCTACTCTTTACCTGGGTCCTTTACTAGGGCATGCTCATGGCAGGCAAGCATGAAGGGTGATGGAAATGCTTCCCTCTTGACAATATACAGTCTTGCTTCTGTTTGCTATAGTAGCAGTGAATTCCCTAAGCTCAAATTCCACTTCAGTAATAAAACCCACTGGATGTTCATATTTCATGAACTGAATGTGTGTGTCTTTTCAATATCACTATGTTGAAATCCTCATTTCCAATGTGATGGTATTTGACATGGAAGCTTTGGGAGGTACTTATTTAGGTTACCTGAGATCATGAGAGTAGAACCTCATGGTAGAACCAGTGCCTTTGTAAGAAGAGGAGGAGACACCGGAATTTTCTCCCTTTGCACCAGGGAAAGGTATATGAGAACAAACTGAGAAGGGTGCTATCTACAGGCCAGGAAGAGAGCCTTCACCAAGAATCAAACCAGCAGGCACCTTGATCTTGGACTTCTCGGCCTGCAGAACTGTGAGAACATAAATGTCTTATGTAAGCCACCCAGTATATGGCATTTTGTTATAGCAGCTCAAACTGATGAAGGCAACAATCCTGTATCATAGGCCCTACATTACTCCCATAGGCTCATGGGAAATAGGAACTGAAATATCTTGCAAAGGCCTGTGCTGTCTATAATCAGGCACACTGTCTCCAATTCAGAAGCCTCGTGTTTTCTTCCAACACATGTAGAAGAGTCACTAAATAGATTATTAGTTGGTAAGAAGTATAAAGTCTCAAGTCCTGCACAATCCTTGGGTGTTATTTCCTCTCTTATCCCCTCTTCCTCTCTTTGTATGTGTTCTATGCTTGGAATAAAACAGTATGTGAAAGTGAAAGTCACTCAGTCCTGTCCAACTCTGCGACCCCATGGACTATACAGACCATGGAATTCTCCAGGCCAGAATACTGGAGTAGGTAGCCTATCCCTTCTCCAGTGGATCTTCCTGACCCAGGAATCGAACTCATGTCCATCAAGTCAGTGATGCCATCCAACAATCTCATCCTCTGTCGTCCCCTTCTCCCACCTTCAATCTTTCCCAGCATCAGGGTCTTTTCCAATAAGTCAGTTGGAAAAGACTAATGTAAGTCAGTTGGAAAAATTAATGTAACTTGTGGTCTCCTGCATTGCAAGCAGTTTCTTTACCAACTGAACTATAGTATACCCTGATCTTATTTCTGAAACTATTTTGACAATACCTAAGTAAAGCTGAAACTCCAATACTTTGGCCACTTCATGCGACGAGTTGACTCACTGGAAAAGACTCTGATGCTAGGAAAGGTTGGGGGCGGGAGGAGAAGGGGACAGAGAATGAGATGGCTGGATGGCATCACCGACTCTGTGGACATGAGTTTGAGTGAACTCCGGGAGTTGGTGATGGACAGGGAGGCCTGGCGTGCTGTGATTCATGGGGTCGCGGAGAGTAGACACGACTGAGCGACTGAACTGAACTGAACTGAAGTAATATTTGATATCTGTTTCATAACCATATTCTATACAACAACCTTTAAAAATATGAATGCTGTAGATTATTTAATTACTTTTGTAATCTTTTTTGTTGTTTAGTTGCTAAGCCATGTCTGACTCTTTTCCACCCCATGGACTGTATCCCTCCAGACACCTCTGTCAGTGGGATTTCTCAGGCAAGAATACTGAAGTGGGTTGCCATTTTCTTCTCCAGGGAATCTTCCCAACCCAGGGATCGAACCCATGTTTCCTGCATCTCCTGCATTGTAGGCAGATTGCCTATCACTGATTCACCTGGGGAAAACTTTCTCTCCAAAAAAAGAAAGTAATTTAAATGCAACATAGTTCTATCTTTATAGGAGTGACAATAGTAAATAATAAAGATAAACTATAGATGCTTTTGTACTGTGGTGTTGGAGAAGACTCTTAAGAGTCCCTTGGACTTCAATGGCATCCAACCAGTCCATCCTAAAGAAAATCAGTCCTGAATATTCATTGGAAGGACTGATGCTGAAGCTGAAACTCCAATACTTTGGCCACCTGATACGAAGTACAGACTCATTGGAAAAGAACCTCATGCTGGGAAAGATTGAAGGCGGGAGGAGAAGGAGATGATGGAAGATGAGATTTTTGGATGGCATCACCAACTTGATGGACATGATTTTGAGGAAGCGCTGGGAGTTGGTGATGGATAGGGAGGCCTGGTGTGCTGTGGTCCATGGGGTCACAAAGAGTCGGACATGACTGAGGAACTGAACTGAACTGAACTGAACTAATGTAAAACAAAGCCAAACCTATTGATGAGGCAGCAGCCTGAAATAGGCTTGTTATTGTCAGCCATCCCTACTGAAGACAACTCAAAAACAGAAGCTCTTATAAAAAGTAAAATTGCCTTTGGACTCAGCACTTGTGAAAGCTGCAGTTTTAGAAGCCAAAGGACACATTTATTTTACACAGGCCTAGTTAAATGCCTGACAAATTTTATCTTATTTATTGTTACTCATATTTATTTTGATTTAGAAGAAGATGGTGCAGTACTTTCCATGATAGTTGTCTGAATTATTTGCCACATTTAAAAACTATTAATTTTTTTCTCCATTAGATAGCAACAGTTACTGGATGCTGTCATGTATTAGGCTGTTTTCTATGTATTTACAAATATTTTCTCATTACATCTTTACAGTTGCTATGAGAGTAGACCTATTATTGTCTCTAGTTTTTAAATGAAGGAAATGAGGTTCAGAGAGACTATTAATTTGCCCAAGGGGACAGAATCTTGTGATAACAGGGCTAGGGTTTTAATACAGTCAAACTGATCATGATCAGAATGCCTAACCACACAACTTACTGTTTCTTTATTCCTTATGTTGGAGGGAAAAAAAATAAAGTTAAAAAAAGTGTCTCTCTCATCGAAATGCTGATCATAAGTAAGACTAATGTGCACTTTAATTTTCTTCTGCACTAAACCTAACCAAAGCATGAGATAATCTCCTTCGAGCTTATTTGTTATATGGAAATTTTGCAACATTTCTTAAATGGGAAATGAAGATGAAAAATTAAAGCAGATTTTGAATCACTTTGATGGACTTATAGTCTCTAAAAGTACCACCAGGCAAGCCACCCCTAGGTCACAGAACAGAGAGGCTCACAGATCAAATTACGATTGTCAGATGACATCAATTTCAAACACAGTTGGGAAGAAGAGATGGGGTATGTTCAGATACTTCGGACAGGGTGTGAGTAGAAAGACAACGCAGGCTAAGTATGGGCTACACGATGTTAATGCATTCTGCTTCTTTCTACAGCATCGTTGTTCCACATTGGTAGTTTGTTTTTGAATGTAAGGCTTCCCTGGTGGCTCAGTCGGTAAACCGTCTGCCTGCAATGTGGGAGACCTGGGTTCAATACCTGGGTTGGGATGATCCTCTGGAGAAGGAAATGGCAACCCACTCCAGTACTGGTGCTTAGAATATTCAATGGATGGAGGAGCCTGGTAGCTATAGCCCAGGGGTCACAAAGAGTCAGACATGACTGAGTGACTTCACTTTCATTTCCTTTCCTATTCAACGAAAGCAAAGTGAAGGCAACTAGTGACTCACACTTGCCTTAATATTTAGACAGAGGCACAAGTATGGGCAACCACAGTGTTGTTTTTTTTTTCTTTTTTCCGAGTCTTATCCCACCTGTTTGTTGCCCTTTCCCTATTGAAGAATTGAGTATTTCAAAATAATGCAGAAAATTGATATTACAACCCTGTCTAACATTCTGAACATTTTAACAAGAATGATCTCATGATAATATCTATATTTTTGAGGCATATATATCTTGACTATATACACACACACACACACACATATATATATATATATATATACACACGTATATATTTACACATTGTAAAAATTACCTGCTGTCTCAAACTCTGTGAAATATCTTTCTCCAGGGATTCCAGGTGATTTCTAGCTAATGACAAAATAATATCTTAGCACTGTTATTGTCTTTGTCTTTGGAAGCACTACAAATTGCATATCAATGATGAAATAGATCTGATATATATCTATATATATTTCGGTACAGTTCAGTCACTCAGTCGTGTCCGACTCTTTGCGACCCCATGAACCACAGCACGCCAGGCCTCCCTGTCCATCACCAAATTCTAGAGTCCACCCAAACCCTTGTCCATCGAGTCAGTGATGCCATCCAACCATCTCATCCTCTGTTGTCCCCTTCTCCTCCTGCCCTCCGTCTTTCCCAGCATCAGGGTCTTTTTAAATAAGTCAAATCTTCACATCAAGTGGCCAAAGTATTGGAGTTTCAGCTTCAACATCAGTCCTTCCAATGAACACCCAGGACTGATCTCCTTTATGATGGACTGGTTGGATCTCCTTGCAGTCCAAGGGATTCTCAAGAGTCTTCTCCAGCACCACAGTTCAAAAGCATCAGTTCTTCAGTGCTCAGCTTTCTTTATAATCCAACTCAAACATCCATACATGACCACTGGAAAAACCATAGCCTTGACTAAACAGACCTTGGTTGGCAAAGTAATGTCTCTGCTTTTTAATATGCTATCTAGGTTGGTCAAAACTTACCTTCCAAGGAGTAAGTGTCTTTTAATTTCATTGCTGCAATCACCATCTGCAGTGATATTGGAGCTCAGAAAAATAAAGTCTGACATTGTTTCCACTGTTTCCCCATCTATTTGCCATGATGTGATGGGACCGGATGCCATGATCTTAGTTTTCTGAATGTTGAGCTTCAAGCCAACTTTTTCACTCTTCTCTTTCACTTTCATCAAAAGGCTCTTTATGAGGCTGACTGTGGCTTGGATCATGAATGCCTTATTGCCAAATTCAGACTGAAATTGAAGAAAGTGGAGAAAAACACTAGACCATTCAGGGGTGACCTAAACCAAATCCCTTATGACTATACAGTGGAAGTGAGAAATGTATTTAAGGGAGTAGATCTGATAGACAGAGTGCCTGATGAACTATGGATGGAGGTTCATGACATTGTACAGGAGACAGGAATCAAAACCATCCCCAAGAAAAAGAAATGCAATAAAGCAAAATGGCTGTCTGAGGAGACCTTACAAATAGCTGTGAAAAGAAGGAAAGTGAAAAGCAAAGGAGAAAAAGAAAGTTATACACATTTGAGTTCCAAAGAATAGTAAGGAGAGATAAGAAAGCCTTCCTCAGCAATCAATGCAAAGAAATAGAGGGAAACAATAGAATGGGAAAAACTAGAGATCTCTTTTTTTTTTTATGTAGTTAGTTTATTTTTTATTGGAGGCAAATTATTTTACATTATTATATTGGTTGGTTTTGCCATACATTGATATGAATTTCTCTTCAAGAAAATTAGAGATACCAAGGGAACATTTAATGCAGAGATGGGCTCAATATAGGATGGAAATGGTAGGGACCTAACAGAAGCAGAAGATATTAAGAGGTGGCAAGAATACACAGAAGAAATGTACAAAAAAGATCTTCATACCCAGATAATCATGATGATGTGATCACTCACCTAGAGCCAGACAACCTGGAATGTGAAGTCATGTGGGACTTAGGAAGCATCACTATGAACAAAGCTAGTGGAGGTGATGGAATTCCAGTTGAGCTATTTCAAATCCTGAGAGATGATGCTGTGAAAGTGCTACACTCAATATGCCAGCAAATTTGGAAAACTCAGCAGTGGCCACAGGACTGGAAAAGGTCAGTTTTCATTCCAATCCCAAAGAAAGGCAATGCCAAAGAATGCTCAAACTACCGCACAATTGCACTCATCTCACATGGTAGTCAGAGAAGGCACTGGTGACCCACTTCAGTACTCTTGCCTGGAAACTCCCATGGATGGAGGAGCCATGTAGGCTGCAGTTCATGGGATTGCTAAGAGTTGGACACGACTGAGGGACTTCACTTTCAGTTTTCACTTTCATGAATTGGAGAAGGGAATGGCAACCCACTCCAGTGTTCTTGCCTGGAGACTCCGAGGGATGGAGAAGCCTGGTGGGCTGCCATCTATGGGGTCGCACAGAGTCTGACATGGCTTACATGGCTTAGCAGATTAGCAGCAGCAGCAGCAGCTTACACTAGTAAAGTAATGCTTAAATTCTCCAGGCCAGGCTTCAGCAATACATGAACCATGAAATTCCAGCTGTTCAAGCTGGTTTCAGAAAAGGCAGAGAAATCAGAGATCAAATTGCCAACATCTGCTGGATCATCAAAAAAACAAGAGAGTTCCAGAAAAACATCTATTTCTGCTTTATTGACTATGCCAAAGTCTTTGACTGTGTGGATCACAATAAACTGTGGAAAATTCTGAAAGAGATGGGAATACTAGACCACCTGACCTGCCTCTTGAGAAAGCTGTATGCAGGTCAGGAAGGAACAGTTAAAACTGGACATGGAACAACAGACTGGTTCCAAATAGGAAATGGTGCAAGTCAAGGCTGTATATTGTCACCCTGTTTATTTAACTTGTATGCAGAGTATATCATGAGAAATGCTGGGCTGGTGGAAGTCCAAGCTGGAATCAAGATTGCCAGGAGAAATATCAATAACCTCTATATATAGAGATATATTTATATAGAGAGTTTTTTAGGGGTCTGCATATATAAATAAACTGGGAGCATAGTAGCCTTCTAAACAATTCTATTTTTCTACTGATATATAGTTTCATAGCTATAATTTATTCTTGAGTGAAAAAGTGAGTCTTAATCACTCAGTTGTGACTCTTTTTTTTAGAAGTATATTTTGTTTATTTTGGTTTTGTACTGTTCTTCAGATCATGTGCACACTTCAAATACATTTTTTAATTAATTTAATTTTTACTTGAAGGAGAGTTGTTTTATAGAATTTTTCTATTTTTTGTCAAACCCCAACATGAATCAGCTCAGTTCAGTTCAGTTCAGTTGCTCAGTTGTGTCTGACTCTTTGCGACCCCATGAATCACAGCACCCCAGGCCTCCCTATCAATTCCCAACTCCCGGAGTTCAGTCAAACTCATGTCCATCGACTCGGTGATGCCATCCAGCCATCTCATTCTCTGTCGTCCCCTTCTCCTCCTGCCCCCAGTCCCTCCCAGGATCAGAGTCTTTTTCCAGTGTGTAAACTCTTCGCATGAGGTGGCCAAAGTATTGGAGTTTCAGCTTCAGCATCACTCCTTCCAATGAACAACCAGGACTGATCTTTAGAATGGACTGGTTGGATCTCCTTGCAGTCCAAGGGATTCTCAAGAGACTTCTCCAACACCACAGTTCAAAAGCATCAATTCTTCGGCGATCAGCCTTCTTCACAGTCTAACTCTCACATCCATACATGACCACGGGAAAAACCATAGCCTTGACTAGACGGACCTTTGTTGACAAAGTAATGTCTATGCTTTTTAATATGCTATCTAGGTTGGTCATAACTTTCCTTCCAAGGAGTAAGCGTCTTTTAATTTCATGGCTGCAATCACCATCCGCAGTGATTTTGGAGCCCAAAAAAATAAAGTCTGACACTGTTTCCACTGTTTCCCATCTATTTCCCATGAAGTGATGGGACCAGATGCCATGATCTTAGTTTTCTGAATGCTGAGCTTCAAGCCAACTTTTTCACTCTCCTCTTTCACTTTCATCAAGAGGCTTTTTAGTTCCTCTTCACTTTCTGCCAAGGGTAGTGTCATCTGAATATCTGAGGTTATTGATATTCTCCTGGCAATCTTGATTCCAGCTTCTGCTTCTTCCAGTCTAGTGTCCCTCATGATGTACTCTGCATATAATTTAAATAAGCAGAGTGACAATATGCAGCCTTGACACACTCCTTTTCCTATTTGGAACCAGTCTGTTGTTCCATGTCCAGTTCTAACTGTTGCTTCCTGTATACATATACCCCCTCCCTTTTGAACTTCCCTTCCCATCCTACCCCTCTAAGTTGATACAGAGCTCCTGTTTGAGTTTCCTGAGACATACAGAAAATTCCCATTGGCTATCTATTTCACATACGGTAATGTAAGTAGAAGCTGGAATCAAGATTGCCGGGAGAAATACCAATAACCTCAGATATGCAGATGACACCACCCTTATGACAGAAATTGAAGAGCAACTAAAAAGCCTCTTGATGAAAGTGAAAGAGGAGAGTGAAAAAGTTGACTTGAAGCTGAACATTCATAAAACTAAGATCATGGCATCTGGTCCCATCACTTCATGGGAAATAGACGGGAAACAGTGGAAACTGTCAGACTTTATTTTGAGGGGCTCCAAAATCACTGCAGATGGTGATTGCAGCCATGAAATTAAAAGACGCTTACTCCTTGGAAGGAAAGTTATGACCAACCTAGACAGCATATTAAAAAGCACAGACATTTCTTTGCCAACAAAGGTCCGTCTAGTCAAGGCTATGGTTTTTCCCGTAGTCATGTATGGATGTGAGAGTTGGACTGTGAAGAAAGCTGATTGCCGAAGAATTGATTCTTTTGAACTGTGGTGTTGGAGAAGACTCTTGAGAGTCCCTTGGACTGCAAGGAGATCCAACCAGTCCATTCTAAAGGAGATCAATCCTGGGTGTTCATTGGAAGGACTGATGCTAAAGCTGAAACTCCAATACTTCGGAAACTTCATGCGAAGAGTTGACTCACTGGAAAAGACTCTGATGCTGGGAGGGATTGGGGGTGGGAGGAGACGGGGACAACAGAGAATGAGATGGCTGGATGGCATCACTGACTCGATGGAGGTGAGTTTGTGTGAACCCCAGGAGTTGGTGATGGACAGGGAGGCCTGGAGTGCTGTGATTCATGGGGTCGCGGAGAGTCGGACACGACTGAACGTCTAAACTGAACTGAATGTAAGTTTCCATGTTACTCTTTCCATACATCTCACCCTCTTCTCCCCTCTCCCCATGTCCATAGATGTATTCTCTATGTCTGTTTTGCCATTGTTACCCTGTAAATAATTTCTTCAGTACCATTTTTCTCGATTCCATATATATGTGTTAGTATATGATATTGATTTTTCTCTCTCTGACTTACTTCACTCTGTATAATAGGCTCTAGGCTCATCCACCTCGTTAGAACTGACTCAAATGTGTTCCTTTTATGGCTGAGTAATATTCCACTGTGTATATATATAAAATAACTTCTTTATCCATCATCTGTCAGTGGACATCTATGTTCCTTCCATATTCTAGTTATTGTAAATAGTGCTTCAATGAACAGTGGAATACATGTGTCTTTTTCAACTTTGATTTCTTCAGTGTATGTGCCTAAAAGGGGGTCCTATGGTGGTTATATTCCTAACTTTTTAAGGAATCTCCATACCATTTTCCATAGTGGCTGTATCAATTTATATTTCCATCGATAGTGCAGGAGCCTCCCAAACAGACATAAAAAGAGAAATTGACAATAACACAATAATAGTAGGAGACTTTAACACCCCTCTCACACCAATGGACAGTTCATTAAAGCAGAAAATTAGCAAGGAAACACAAGTCTTAAATGATACATTAAATGGGATGGATCTCATTTATATCTTTAGGACATTCCAACCAAATGCAGAAGTATACAACTTCTGAAGTGCACATGGAACATTCTCCATGATAGCCCACATCTTGGGTCACAAATCAAACCTCAGTAAGTAAAAGAAAATTGAAATCATAGTCAAGCATCTTTCCTGATCACAATTTTCTGAGACTAGATATCAATACAAGAAAAAAAAACTGTAAAAAGCACAAATACATGGAGATTAAACATTTCTTTATAACCAACTGGTTACTGAAGAAATCAAAAGGGAAATGTTAAATTTCTAGAAACAAATGACAGTGAAAACATAGCAACTCAAAATCTATGGGATACAGCCAAAGCAGTTCTAAGAGGTAAGTTTATAGCAATACATTCCTACCTCAAAAAACAAGAAAAACATCGAGTAGACGATCTAACTTTCCACTTAAAACAACTGGAAAAATAAGATTAAAAAAACCCAAAATTACCAGAAGGAAAGAAACCATAAAGATCAGAGCAGAAATAAGATCTGACTCTTTTGTGACCACATGAACTATAGCCCACCAGAATCTCTGTCCGTGTTCTTCAGGCAAGAATACAGGAGTGGATACACGTTCCCTTCTCCAGAGGATCTTCCCGACCCAGGGGTCAAAGCTGGGTCTCCTGCAGATTCTTTACCATCTGAGACACCAGGGAAGCCCCTGAGACACCAGGGAAGCCTAGTGCTATAAAATGTAAAGCTTCATTGTCCCAATTTGCAGTAATATTAGCTTACCTTATAATGAAAACGTTCAGTTTGAAATGAAATTAAAGAGCAAATTTAAACTTGAATTCATATACTTTGAAAGATAGTAAATTTAAATTTGATTGTTTCCAGCTTTATTCAGGTATAATTGATATATATGTATGTATATATCTTTAAAGTGTACAGCATGGTGGTTTGCTTCATGTATATACTGCAAGTGAAAGTGGGAGTTGCTCTGCTGCTGCTAAGTCACTTCAGTCGTGTCTGACTCTGTGAGACCCCATGGACTATACAGTCCTTGCAATTCTCCAGGCAAGAATACCAGAGGGGGTATCCTTTCCCTTCTCCAGGGGATCTTCCTAACCCAGGGATCAAACTCAGGTCTCCCACATTGCAGGCAGATTCTTTAACAGATGAGCCACCAGGGAAGCCCATATATTGCAAAATGACTACCAAAATAAAGTTAGTTAATGCATCCATTATGTCACATAATTAATCATGTGTAGGGGGGGTGAGAATTTTAAGATCTACTCATTTAGCAACTTTTAAGTATGTAATTCAGTACTGTTAACTACATTTACCATCCTGTATACTAGATCCCTAGAACTTCTCAAAACTGCAGTTTAGTACACTTTGACTAATATCTTTCTAATTGCCTGCCCTATCCTCCTCAAGTCCCTAGAAATTACTATTGTACTTTGTTTCTCTGAGTTCAACATCTTTTTTAGATTTCACATACAATTAAAACCATAAAGTATTCGTCTGTCTCTGTCTGATTCATTTCAGTTAGCATAATGACTCAAGGCCCATCTATGTTGTCCCAAATGTTAGGATTTCCTTTTTATGGCTGAATAATATTTCATTGTGTGTGTATCACATATTCTTTATCCCTATATCCATCAGTGGACAGTTCAGTTGTTCCATGTCTTGACTATTGCACCAATGAGCATGGGGGTTTATGTCTTTTTGAGCTTTACCTTCTTTTGGATAAATACCTGGAAGTGTTAGTGTTTTTAATCAAACAGTAGTTCTATCTTTACTTTTGAGGAACCGCCATACTGTTTTCTGTAGTAGATGTGCAAATTTACTTTCTTATTAATTCTTTAAAAAAATAGTTTCAGTTCAGTTCAGTCATTCAGTCGTGTCCGACTCTCCACGACCCCATGAATCACAGCACGCCAGGCCTCCCTGTCCATCACCAACTCCCGGAGTTCACTCAAACTCATGTCCATCGAGTCAGTGATGTCATCCAGCCATCTCATTCTTTGTCGTCCCCTTCTCCTCCTGCCCCCAATCCCTCCCAGCATCTGAGTCTTTTCCAGTGAGTCAACTCTTCGCATGAGGTATAATTGACTTACAAAGTTATATTGAATTCTTCTGTACAGCAAAGTTATTCAGTAATACATATATATATATAATATATTTTCATTTTCTTTTTATTTTTCATTATGATTTATAACAGGATATTGAGTATAGTTCCCTGTGTTATGCAGTAGGATCTTATTGTTTATTAATTGTATGCATAATATTTGCACCTGATAATCCCCAGCTCCCAATCCATCCCTCCCCAACTCCTTAGCAACCACAAGTCTGCTCTCAATGTTTTTGAGTTTGTTTGTTTTCATAAATTGATTTGTTTCATATTTTAGATTCCATGTGTAAGTGATAAAATATGGTATTTGTTTTTCTCTTTCTGACTTTAGTTAGTATGATAATCTCTAGGTCCATCCATGTTCTGGCAAGTGGCATTATTTTTTTCCTTTCTATGGCTGAGTAGTATTCCATATGTATATATAGCACATCTTCCTCATCTGTTCATCTTTCAATGGACATTTAAGTTGATTTATGTCTTGGCTATTGTCAGCATTGCTGCTATGAAAGTAGGGATGCATGTATCTTTTTAAATTAGACCTTTCTCCAGATATACACCCACCAATTGGATTGCTAGATCATATGACAACTCTATTTTTAGTTTTTGAGAAACCTCTGTACTGTCTTTCATAGTAGCTGTACCAATTTACATTCCCACCAACATTGTAGGAGGGCTCCTTTTTCTCCACACCCTCTCTAGCATTTGCTACTTATTGACTATTTAATGATGGCCATTCTGACTGGTGTGATGTGGTACCTCATTGTAGTTTTGATCTGTATTTCTCTAATAATTATCATATATTCCCACTCATTTTTAAGACTGTAAGCCTGCAAAGCCAGGTCACATACTGATAGTATCTTGTTCGCTTTCCCCGGGGAAGTGCTAACTAACTGCTTAAGTTTGTGTTGTTTCTCATAACCCTGCAAAGTGTGCAGGCTTTCTGAATGTGCTCATAAGCCATCTGTTAAGGGCTTCCTCTCCCTGTTTATCAGGGGCCTCCACGCAAGGGGTGGTGTTGGGGATGCCTATGGACCAGTGAGGTGGATCAAAGTCAAGGTGTCCCAAGCAGCTCAGGGGCAGGTTTCCTGTTGGAGACCAGGATATGGTGATAGGATTCACTCCTTTTGATGTGTTCCAATCTGAGCTCTGGCTGCTCTTCTCCCACTCATGCACCCCCCCACCCCTACCCCACAACCAGTTACACCATTGGTGATTCCGAAGAAAAGGCTGTAGGTCTCTCAGGCAGCATCCTGCATAGCTGGAGAAATTGGGTACTCACTTACACATCCACACTTACCCTAGTGGGAAAAATCAGATTGAGATGCTCTCTTCTGGGTCTGGGCAGTACCACTTTGGGGAAAAGGTGACACAGGTAAATTGTAACTCTTTCATTTACCCTTTGCGGTGCATCCACTTTGGATCTATTTGCCCCAGTGATGTGCTGGAACTCCTCTGCTGATCCCCAGGGCTTTCAGCATAGCCCACTCATCTGTGGATGATTGTCAAAACTTGTTCTTTGTGAGGAAAATGGTAGGGAATGCCTATACTGCTCTTTTGATGGTGTCCCTACTCTAAACTCCCATCTTTAAATGTGCATGACTTATTCAAATATTGTCAGTCAAAACTGCATTTTAAAAATATCATTTAGAAAGTTGTTTTAGCATCTCTTTTTAACCTTCTTTAGATCACATTCTTACTAAAACCTAAAAATGACAGTGACAAAATCATCATGACCAAAGTATAGAATATTTGCTGATAAATACTTGGTGACTATGAAGAAAAGTTTCCTGAAACACTTTTGTCTATTATCTCAATTTGAAATCTTACAAGTCCAAAATAATTTTATTGCCTGTTACAAATTTTAGTTATTGAGTTTTGAGTTTATTAGCTCAAGTATTCTTTTCCAAAATCTTAAAAAAAAAAATCTCTTTTTAGGCCAATGACACTACTGATATTCAACAATTTGCTTCCCTCCCCCGCAGGGGGACATGTAACAGGTACTCTGCAGGGAACAGGTACTCTAGAAAATGAGATGTTACTTATGATAGAAATTAGATTTTTATTGCAGGGAGTAGATGTAAGCTGGGCATGAGACATAAGTTAGCAATGAATTGGTAAATCAAGTCAGCAAAAACAGATATGTTTTATCAAGACTTCAAGATTTTAACATATGGGCAAAAGAATTCATGGCATCATAAATTTCCTCCAGCCTACTCAAACCCATGAAGTAGTGACCTGAAAATCATCCATAATTTATCTTGGTAAAGGTTAGGAATTCTCCTAGCTCCATATAGCAGGAAACTCTCCTTGGCATTTCTTACATGCTGGTTATTCGTGTGTTCAAGAGAGCTGCTGCAATTCCAGATCAGATCTAAGTGCAGGGCAGTAAATCATGACAAGAAGGAAGGACTTTTTGGCTATACCTTTTCCTTTTCTATTGTTATGATTAATTAGAAAAGCAAAACTTTTCATAAATTCTCACTTGCTTCTGTCTCCCTCCCATCCACTGCAGGTTTCTGCTCATACTCTCCAGAAATGGACCAAATGCCATTTCTAGCTGCTAAGGCATCTGTGATAATAAGTATTGTATTTGTCCCAGCATCAGAGAGGAAGAAGAAGAGCAAATGTCTGTAAATGATCAGAATCTGATAAGTGGCAGGCAGAATCCCAACAGAAATAAGCTTGGGTAAACATTTTTTAATGATCTGAGATGTGTAACTCTCTAGGCAAAACTATGTTTCAGTCACAAGTTATTCTTTTTTTAAGTAAAATCATTTCCTTGGCTGTAGCTAATAAATTTTTACAGTATTAAATAAAATTAGCTTTCCAAATGTTTGCATAAAACAAACATATTTTTCATTGTTGAAGAAGGTTAGAAGTCATTTAAAGGACAATACACTTGTATGGACAAATTTATATTTGGTGCATTTTACTTGCCATATAGATAGTTTAAAATATTTCAAACATAAAGCTTGAAGTAGGCTCGAAAGAACACTCAAACAAGTTTACTTTTGAAATAACTTACATGTGAATGAATAGACAGAAAACATTTTAGGATTGTATAATACTTTCTGTTCTTTAAGTCATGTTTTTTTTTTTTCCTCAGGGAGATTAGACTTGATAAAAACAAAAGACAATAAAAGAACCTGGAGTACCAACAGTGTTAGGAGAGTGTGTCAATAACTTTGTTGAATGAAGGAAGAATAAGTAAGAGAAGGACATTGATGAACAATGAATACTGGACTCACCTCTTGGATCAGTGAGTCAATTCTGGTGAGGAGTCTAAACAAATCAAAATCAAATAGGAACTACTTCCAGGGTCATAATCTGTAATAGGCCTACCCACATTTCCCAGTATTCAAAGGCCTACCGGCTCCTTTCACAAATTCTCTCAATTATTTTCTAAGGTCAAGTGAAATTGATATATTACCCATTATCTAAGGCTGCTAGAAGAATCTCTTCTTATCTTGAACAACTATAACCATGTCCATTGTGTCTTATACTATTTGTGTGCATAGACTCCAAGATAACATTGCCTTTCTGCAAAGTACAATAGGATCATTATATTTTCACTTCTGCTTATTCTGATATTTTGTGATAAAAAATAAAGAAATAGGATGACCTCTAGGCATGCTATAATACTTCTTTTCTTGGGTTGTCAAGCCCTAGGAGTTTGTCAATTTAACCATGTCCTTATTTCTGCAACTCCTTCAACTGAATTTTATTTTCAGTGAAATAAGAAATTCTTTTGGAGGCATATAGAAAACCTCTTGTTCTTTTTCTGTCAATGGAACTAAGAGCTTAAAGCTTTGGACTTGTCAGTTGTTTTCTGCCTGCTTTCAGTACAGTAATGAGATATCCTAGCCCATATGCATCAAGAGCAAATGCTTGGTTCCAGTTTCTTTAGACACTTGATCACAAGTGATGATTTAACTAATCATGGTATATGGCATGGCAAAGTTTACTGATTTCTTATTTCCCATTGATAAGGAGCTCAGCACATTGTTCAAGGCAAGGTACAACTAACCAATTCATGAATCTCATTTATAAGGTTTCCTTTTCTGGGAATATGCTTGGTATCTGTATGGTATCAAACTCCAGTCCAGTTAGGAAGAGATGAATTGTTCTAAATATAGCAACAAAAAGAACTTCACCTGTTTTAGCCCCCTGATCTTGTCCAGTTCTGGCCAAGAATCCTGTGAAACCACTTTCTGGAGAATCCCCCCATCCTTGATATTCAGTCAATCTCTGCTTCCCCCATCCTCTATAACTAATCAAGTTTCTCTTAGTGATTTTCCATCTACCCTCTTACTCTGTTCATTGGTTAGCGATCAATCAGTCATCTATTGTCCTTGATTTGTAGTTGAATTCAATGTCTCTCCCTATTTCAGTAGACATGAGCCCCATTAAAATAGTATTTAATAAAGTCTCCCTGGCTATTTTTAACAAATGGAAGGATAATTTTCCTTCTGCACTCCAAATCATTATGAAGACCAAATAATTATTGAGTGTCCATTTGTATCTGTCACATATAGTGTTTCTCTGCAGAGCTAGTTCTGGGGAACTGGCTCTGCATGTTTGTTATAGCTTCCTTCCTTTTAATTTTCTTTTTCTAATCTGTAGTGTTTAAGAAACCTGATAATCAAAGTTGTTAAGTAAAGAAATAAACTCTAAATGGTGTTCTAATGTTTAGTCTTTGTAACAGCAATTTGTGTAACCCAGAAGTCATTTTCTCCATTACTTTTAATTTGAGACCATTTAGAAGGCAGGAACAGCAGAAAACACTAATCTGAGTGAAGGAAATGTTACTATATTAAAAGCAGTGTTTAAAAGCATGAAGATTACACCAATTTGATTTACTTTGGAGAGAAAGCTATAGATGTTCAGCATAGCTTAATATTTATGTCTCTGGATGCAAATAACCATTGCATATAAATGAATAATGAATCTTTTTACAACAAACTCTTTTTGCTGATGTATTTGTCAACAAATAAATGAAAACTTCGAGTTTTACTTGCCTGCCAGACTGGCTGCATCTCTACTTTGGGATCCTTTTCTATTTTTCCCATATCAAATGAAGTCTTACAAAACAGCAATGACCAAAAGAGACTTAAAAGTTTATATCTGATTCAGAGAACCAACTATAGACTTAAATGTTGATGGTAAGGAAGAAAATTCCAGTGGATCCCATGTTAACTCACTGCCAAATATAGATGGTTTTTAAACATCACAGTTTAAGAATTATGTATCTGCAATGAACATTGGAGTACATGTGTCTCTTTCAATTCTGGTTTCCTTGGTGTGTATGCCCAGGAGTGCAATTGCTGGATCATATGGCAGTTCTATTTCCAGGTTTTTGAGGAATCTCCACACTGTTCTCCATAGTGGCTGTACTAGTTTGCATTCCCACCAACAGTGTAAGAGGGTTCCCTTCTCTCCACAACCTCTCCAGCATTTATTGCATGTAGACTTTTGGATAGCAGCCATTCTGACTGGTGTGAAATGGTATCTCATTGTGGCTTTGATTTGCATTTCTCTGATTATGAGGGATGTTGAGCATTTTTTCATGTGTTTGTTAGCCATCTTTATGTCTTCTTTGGAGAAATGTCTGTTTAGTTCTTTGGCCCATTTTTTTGATTGGGTTATTTATTTTTCTGGAATTGAGCTTCAGGAGCTGCTTGTATATTTTGGAGATTAATCCTTTATCAGTTGCTTCATTTGCTATTATTTTCTCCCATTCTGAAGGCTGTCTTTTCACCTTGCTTATAGTTTCTTTGCTGTGCAGAAGCTTTTGATTTTAATTAGGTCCCATTTGTTTATTTTTGCTTTTATTTCCAATATTCTGGGAGGTGGGTCTTGGAGGATCCTGCTGTGATTTATGTCGGAGAGTGTTTTGCCTACATTCTCCTCTAGGAGTTTTATAGACTCTGATCTTACATTTGGCTGTCTAATCCATTTTGAGTTTATTTTGGTGTATGGTGTTAGGAAGTGTTCTAGTTTAATTCTTTTACAAGTGGCTGACCAGTTTTCCCAGAACCACTTGTTAAAGAGACTATCTTTTTTCCATTTTATATTCTTGCCTCCCTTGTTAAAGATAAGGTGTCCATAGGTGCATGGATTTATCTCTGGGCTTTCTGTTTTGTTCCATTGATCTATATTTCTGTCTTTATGCCAGTACCATACTGTCTTGATGACTGTGGCTTTGTAGTAGAGCCTGAAGTCCGGCAGGTTAATTCCCCCAGTTCCATTTTTCTTCCTCAAAATTGCTTTGGCTATTCGAGGTTTTTTGTATTTCCATACACATTGTGAGATTATTTGTTCTATTTCTGTGAAAAATATCATTGGTAGCTTGATAGGGATTGCTATCAATTTGAATGTATAAATTACTTTGGGTAGTATACTCATTTTGACAATATTTATTCTTCCAATCCACGAACACGGTATATTTCTCCATCTATTAGTGTCCTCTTTGATTACTTTCACTAGTGTTTTATAGTTTTCTATGTACAAGTCTTTTGTTTCCTTAGGTAGATATATTCCTAAGTATAATAGCCAGGACATGGAAGCAGCCTAGATGTCTATCTGCAGACGAATGGATAAGAAAGCTGTGGTACATATACACAATGGAGTATTACTCAGCCATTAAAAAGAATGCATTTGAACCAGTTCTAATGAGGTGGATGAAACTAGAGCCTATTATACAGAGTGAAGTAAGCCAGAAAGAAAAACACCAATACAATATACTAACGCATACATATGGAATTTAGAAAGATGCAAATTATAACCCTGTATACGAGACAGCAAAAGAGACACAGATGTATAGAACAGTCTTTGGGACTCTGTGGGAGAGGGTGAGGGTGGGATTTGGGAGAATGGCATTGAAACATATATATTATCATATGTGAAACGAATCGCCAGTTCAGGGTCGATGCATGTTACAGGATGCTCGGGGCTGGTATGCGGGGATGACCCAGAGGGAGGATAAGGGGAGGAGGGAGGTGGGAGGGGGGTTCGGGAGGGGAACTCATGTACACCCGGGCCGGATTCATGTCAATGTATGGCAAAACCAACCAATATAATATTGTAAAGTAATTAGCCTCTAAAAAAAAAAAAAAAAAAAGAAGTACAGGCACACCTTGGAGATACTGCAGTTTGGGTTCCAGACCAATAAAGTGAGTTTTTTGTTTAAAAAAAAAAAAAGAATTATGTAGCCAGGTATAACTAAGTGGAAATCTTGTTGGAAGATACAAATATGTGAAAAATAAGGTGGTATTTTACCCAACTGTAATGGTTCAACACTAAAGAATCCAGTTGCAATGCAGGAGACTCGGGTTCAATCCCTTGGTTGGGAAGATTCCCTGGAGAAAGAAATTGCAACCCACTCCAGTATTCTTGCTTGGAGAATCTCATGGACAGAGGAGCCTGGTGAGCTGCAGTCCATGGAGACACAAAAGAGTTGGACACAACTGAATGACTAAGCAGTAATATCAACAAAAATAATGTTTCTTAAACACTCTGTTTACAGAATAAGCTTCTATTTATTGATTTATGTATTCACATACATTTATACATCCCTGGTAAGTGCTAGGCATATTGCAGGGATAAATAAATTATAGCATCTCAGTCTACTAGAAAAAAAGATGAAAATGACTACTACTTAATTTACATGGTGAGTTTTTCAATTTTAATAAATGAAGAGTAGATAAATGTGTTTTATTAAAAAACAATCCTATTTTATTCTTAATGATTTAAGGCTTTCTAAAATGTATACTTCCAATTTGAAAATAATTTAATAAAAAAATTAAAATGTGACTGCTTCGTTTATGCTTAATTAGATCAGTAGTCTTATATGACTTGAGTTTGATAGTTGCTATACAATTCTTAGGGCTTCCCTGTTGGCTCAGTTGGTGAAGAAACTCTCTGAAATGTAGGAAACCCAGGTTTGATTCCTGGTTTGGGAAGATCCTCTGGAGAAGGCAATAACTACCTATTCCAGTATTCTTGCCTGGAGAATTCCACAGACAGAGGAGCCTGGAAGACTACAGTCCATTCTACTCTGCTTGCTTTATTTATTTTTCTGTGCTCAAGCCTTTCAGCACAGTACTTGAAATGACTTAATCGGTAACTTGAAAATTTCTGCCAACTTCCTTTAGGTTGAAGAACCTTATGAGTGGAGAGAGATTTGTTTATTTACTATTTCAGATGAAAGTGAAAGCGAAAGTCAAAGAGTCATGTCTGACTCTTAGCGACCCCATGGACTATACAGTCCATGGACTTCTCAAGGCCAGAATACTGGAGTGGATAGCCCTTCCTGTCTCCAGGGGATCTTCCCAACTCAGGGATTGAACCCAGGTCTCCCACATTGCAGGTGGATTCTTTACCAGCTGGGCCGCAGGGGAATATTTCAGCTATGATCCGTTTAACAGAAATTCAATGCTATTTGAATTTGTTTCTTAAGTCTACTCATATCTTTTTTTTCTCCCCAAAATCTTACCCTTGTACCCAAAAATTTCGTCCTATCTTAAACCTCCAATCATGTATGCCATTTCCTTTTCATTGGAATTAATCATGGAATTGCTCCCAGGCACAGATTTTGCTTAAATCTCCAGCTCAAACTGAATCCTGACAATTTGTTTTGTGCATATCACACAATTCAGAAACCCTTGTGGCAATACAAAGTGCTGTGTTTAAACACTGTGGCAACATAGATCAGTATTTTCTTGGTCTGATTAGTTAGTGATGAAAAATTTTAACCCTACTACATGTAGGTGTCTTACAATATATTTAATGTTTAACTTAAGATATATTTAAGCTCCAAAACTTTTAATCCACTTCTTTTCTCTCTCTCACATTCTTTTTTTTTTTTATCTCTTGACCATCACAGATAAGGATATTAGTTTTTGAAATTTCTGTCTCATTTTTATTCAAGAAAATAAAAGGAAAACATTAAAAAAAAAAGATTGTAAAGGATACTGAAAATCACTGAAGCATTTGGTGTTCAATGTGTATTTAAGCAATTTGTTTAAAGTTCCCTATTGAAAAGTCCACACAAGAAAAGCCATGCCACTCAATTATTTGTGCAAATAGTACATGATTTTCTGACAAAAATTCTTCATACCTTTCAAAATTTGATTTCTGAACAAATAGATTTTTTATTAAATTAAACAGCTAAAGTAAATCATGAAGATTCTTAAAATATATTTATCACTATAATAGGAATTGTTACTGATTATAATTCAGCATTATTACCCATATAATCAGTTGTTGCTGTTGTTGTTTAGTCACTAAGTTGTGTTTAACTCTTTTGCGACCCCATAGACTATAGCCCACTTGGCTCCTCTATACATAGGATTTCTCAGGCAGGGATACTGGAGTGGGTTGCCATTTCTTTCTCCAGGGGCTCTTTCTGACCCAGGGATCAAACCTGCCTCTCCTGCGCTGGCAGGAGTATTCTTTAGGCATGGTCAAATGTAATACTGGATAGGAACTCCTCACAAGACTATGATGCAATTAGAAATTCTTTCTTTGATTTATAAGGCCTAACAGTAAAGGGAGAATATTAGATTATTAGAATTAAAAAGAGTTGTATATAAATTATAACCCAAATCTGTCATGTTACAAATAAGAAATTAATTGCCTAGAGAAATTAATTGGAGAAGGAAATAAGATTAGAATTAAATCCTGCTGCTGCTGCTGCTAAGTCACTTCAGTCGTATCTGAATCTGCGACCCCATAGACGGCAGCCCACCAGGCTCCTCTGTCCCTGGAATTCTCTAGGCAAGAATACTGGAGTGGGTTGCCATTTCCTTCTCCAAGAATTAAATCCTTCCCATTACCAAATATAATTTTCATTTTTTAGAAAGTTAATAGGTTCATTTATTGCTTGATAGATGGAGACAAAAATGCCAACCTTCTTGCAATTCAACATAAAATTCAAGCATTTACATTTATGGAAGAGAGAGAGGGATATGGAAATAGACACACACAGAGAGAAATAGAGAGTCTATCTGATTCTAAACTTTTCTAAGAACCCCTCAAGACTTCAAGAGTAGAATTAGCTGTTTTAAATTTACCTACCAACTAGATATAGAGAAATGAATACACAGTTGACTGAAATATGAGGGAAACAGACAAATACTATAAAAGCACAGAATGATATGGAAAAGGTAATATTTAAGAATTAAGCTAAAAGAAGTGACCCATCATTATAGATGGATTATTCTGAATTTCTGCTATTAGTGGTTTCTAAACAGCCACTTAACGTGTGACTCTACACATACTGACACCAATCACTCTCTCAAGGAAAACAATCCATAGATGTTTGTCATTCACTCTGAGTTAAATAGCACTGAAATCTTAAAAAAAAAAAAAAGAAAGAAACAATAAGCAAACATGCTTGCGGTGGTCCTAGGACATGTTACAGTGAGGTCAAATAGAGGCTTTATATAATCTGTAGCCAGGGAGTAAGTCATGATTAACCATCATTGATGGTTTACATTGTTGTTGTACAGTTGCTAAGTCATGTTCAACTCTTTGCGACACCATGAACTGTAGCTCCACAGTCTCTGTTGCACATGGGATTACCAGGCAAGAATACTGGAGTGAGTTACCGTTTTCTTATACAGGGAATCTGCCTGGACCAGGGATCAAACCATGTCTTCCGCAGTGGCAGGTGGATGTTTACCACTGAACCACCTGGTAAACCCAAATTGCCATCGTACCTTGTTAACTATAAAGTAAGAATGCAAAAGATATAGTTCTACCATTTTTGATGGTTTTTCCACTTAAATCAAGGATCTAAAATATTTTTAACTGGCCCTTTTCCCCTTAGTTCCTTAGATACTCTTATTTGCAAAAACATAGGTACATATTTGGATTAACATTCATTTTGATGATAACAAAAAAGGAACCCGTAAGTTACTTTTTGGCAGTGTCTGAATATTAGATCTGTTGAATCTGGGTATTTGTCCACATTAATCTGTCAGTTCGTCAATTGCTGGCAGTTTTATTTGGCATCATCATTATTTCTCCTGTGACTTGCATTGTTAGAAGGGCAGCAAGCAGTTCCTGGGGGGTTTCTTTTCAGCAAAACTCAATAACTGCTAGACCAATTAAATCTAGGTAGGCAGTAAATATTTTTTGCTTATGTTAATTGTGTTTGTTTTGTTTTTCTCTTATTCAATAGGTTATAAAAAATGATATTTTCAGAGAAAATGAGTGTTATTTTTATGACACAACTTGCCTTTCAGCATAATTGAGCCTCCCAGGACCATCTGCCATAAGATTATGCTATTTAATGTGGCACTGGATACAAGAGTAACTTATGCCCAAAAAGAGTCCTATATTTGATTCTCATATTTTTCTACATTTGCTTCTTTTTGTCCCCCTTCTGTACAAGGATGGTGTTTAAAAAAATAATACACATTTAATTTATTTGAGATGCAGATTTCCAGTATCTTCCTTCCAAGAGAGTATAATCTCCGTGATTCTTAGATAGGTTATTAGAGAGTTATGTCCTATTAATACTATCTGCTTGTACTTAGAATCAACATATATCAATATGTACATTTTATTTGATTATGTGTTTGGTCTTTCTATGTGTGTAAGTCACAAAGAGTTGGACTACAAAGAAAGCTGAGCACCAAAGAATTGATGTTTTTGAACTATGGTGTTGGAGAAGACTCTTGAGAGTCCCTTGGACTGCAAGGAGATCCAACTAGCCCATCCTAAAGGAAATCAGTCCTGAGTGTTCATTGGAAGGACTGATGTTGAAGCTGAAACTCCAATACTTTGGCCACCTGATACAAACAACTGCTTCAGTTGAAAAGACTCTGATGCTGGGAAAGATTGAAGGCGGGAGAAGAAGGGGACGACAGAAGATGAGATGGTTGGATGGCATCATGGGCTCAATGGACACGAGTTTGAATAAACTCTTGGAATTGGTGATGGACAGGAAGGCCTGACGTGCTGCAGTCCATGGGGTTGCAAAGAGTCAGACATGACTGAGCGACTGAACTGAACTGAAGTTGTAAAGAATCTGCCTTCCAGGCAGGAATGGGGATTCGATCCCTGTGTCAGGAAGATCCCCTGGAGAAGTAAATGAAAGTTCACTCTAGTATTCTTTCCTGGGAAATCCCATGGACAGAACAGCCTGTTGGGCAACAACCATGGTTTTGCAAAAGAGTCAGACATGACTTAGCAAGTAAAACAACAATAAAAAAACAAGCATGTATTGAGTCTCAAAATATGTCAATATAAACATTTCATTTGATTCAATGTTTAAGACTTTTAATTCTATAGTACGAAATTATTGGGGCTAAATAGCATGCTAGTTTATGGCGGCATTCCTCTCCTGTGGATCCACAGTGTTGGTTTCTAGGATGCCAGTAACAGTGTTTTGCAGTGATGGACCAACCATGTTACCAGGGTTACTGAATATATTATTTCACTCAGCAAGTACCACAGAGCCCTATGATGCAGTCACTATTCTAGTAGGCAACATAGCAATTAACAAAGCAGACACAATTTCTGCATTCATGGAGCTAACATTCTTCTCTGCTAAGATTTTGCATTGACTGATTTTATTTCTCTGAATGTAAGAATCGGGGTTGCAAAGAGTCGGACACGACTGAGCGACTGAACTGAACTGAATGAACTGAACTGAAGAACCTTATTTATTGCATCTATTTGTTTTTTATCATTTTTACTGATATTATGTACTTAGAAAGCCCCAGAAAAACATCAGCTAATTGAACAGTACTGATAATAATTTGTTTGGCAATTTAGGTACTTGCAATTCTGGATTTGCTGTTGATGTAAATAAGTTTTCTGATTGTTTTCTATTTAGTTTTCTGATTTGCAACTTGTGATTCTCTGAAATCAAGATAGTAATGATAAAAAGATTCCTTGAAATTTTTAAACTGACAATAGTTAAGAGAATTAAGTACTCTTAGAGAATTATCTTGACTCTGTTGTACAGGTATTGAGTTTAGAATCAATACCCATTGATTTGGAATCAATGTGTAACAATTTAGCTGTTTTTCATATGAAAGTTATATTGTGATCTTTCAAATCAAGAAAAGATGATTTTTTGATTGCTTTCAGTTCAGTTCAGTCACTCAGTCGTGTCCGACTCTTTGCGACCCCATGAATCACAGTATGCCAGGCCTCCCTGTCCATCACCAACTCCCGGAGTTCACTCAAACTCATGTCCATAGAGTCGGTGATGCCATCCAGCCATCTCATTCTCTGTCATCCCCGTCTCCTTCCACCCCCAATCCTTCCTAGCATCAGACTCTTTTCCAGTGAGTCAACTCGTCGCATGAGGTGGCCAAAGTATTGGAGTTTCAGCTTTAGCATCAGTCCTTCCAATGAAAACTCAGGATTGATCTCCTTTAGAATGGACTGGTTGGATCTCCTTGCAGTCCAAGGGACTCTCAAGAGTCTTCTTCAGCACCACAGTTCAAAAGCATCAGTTCTTTGGCGATCACCTTTCTTCACAGTCCAACTCTCACATCCACGGGAAAAACCGTAGCCTTGACTAGACGGACCTTGGTTGGCAAAGTAATGTCTCTGCTTTTTAATATGCTATCTAGATTGGTCATAATTTTCCTTCCAAGGAGTAAGCGTCTTTTAATTTCATGGCTGCAATCAGCATCTGCAGTGATTTTGGAGCCCAAAAAAAAGAAAGTCTGACACTGTTTCCCCATCTATTTCCCATGAAGTGATGGGACCAGATGCCATGATCTTCGTTTTCTGAATGTTGAGCTTGATTGCTTTATATGCTTATATCTAAGAGTTTGAGTGAACTCCGGGAGTTGGTGATGGACAGGGAGGCCTGGCGTGCTATGATTCATGGAATCGCGGAGAGTCGGACATGACTGAGCGACTGAACTGAACTGAAGGCCATCTTTGGAATTAAATGCACATACACATAACCAAACACATATGATTCCTGTACCATTTTACACATACTTGAAAGCACATAGCACCCAGATACACAATGATAGTGACACTTCAGTCTTGTGGTTCTTAAGTCAATATGAACATGAAATCAATTAGTTATGCCTTTGTCTCTATTTCAGTGTTAAGTTCATCAACTATTTTCTGTAATAGAAACTGTGCCTATTTTTAAAGTTAGAAAAAATTTATTTTTATTTCATAAATTGAGAAAATGGTACTTTTATTTACACAGAGAAACAGATTTGTTAAAAAGAAAGAAAGGAAACTCTAGCCTTATCAGTCCCGTATTTTTGTCTTTTAAGTCAGGAGTTCCCAGACTTTGGTATTTAATGCCTGATGATTTGAGCTACAACTCATGAAATAATAAAAGAAATAAAGTGCACAACAAGTGTAATGAATTTGAATCATCCTGAAACCATCCTCCACCACTAGTCTGTGGAAGAATTGTCTTTGATGAAACCAATTCCTGGTGCCAAAAAGGTTGTGGACTGATGTTTATGGAGATCTCCATTTTTCAGACTCATTTGCTTGGTATTGGTAATATTTTGTGTCATGCCCTGTCTAACTTTACAATCTGCTTCCCTCTTTATTCCTTGAAAAATGGAACTCTGGAAATGCCTCAGATATTCCAAACTCTTTCAGATCTCTGTGTCCTTGCATGCTTGTGTTGTTTGCCTAGACACTCTTTTTCTAGCCATAACTTCTTTTTAGATTTTATACATTGTATGATTTTCCAAAACCCTGAGACTCTGGAATTATGTTTCCTCTGCACACTCATTGAAGCCAGGCTGATGTCTACTCAATGAACTTTTAACAAGCCCTCATGAAATTAGTAAATAGAAATTCCTGATTTTTTATAAAATAAGATGTCTCCCCAATTTTGGTGGTCAATAAAATGGAACACATCAGAGTATTATTGTAAATTAATAGTTCTCAGCCATAGGTACAGAAAGTTTGAGCTAATCTTATGTTGATTCCAGCCTGAGGATTCATTCATTTATTTCTGCTGAACTAGAAAATGATCCCGGAGGAAGTCAGCTTGATAACCATTCTCATTATATCCACCTTTGCTATCCTTTTTTATGTTTCATCATAGGAAGGAGGTACTGCATCCATTTTAGGCAGAACCTCTGAAAAGTGTATTGTCCCTCAGAGGTAAATATTCTAGTTCTGTCCCTTAAGACATGACCCCAGATGTGTTTATCACTTAACCAATACTGCTTACCTTTTAGTATATAGTCCCTGCCTTTGTTGTTGTACACTGTACATACTCCAAATGGACTACTAGGTCAAATTCTAGCCATTTATTCCACTGTCTTTCCGCAAAGCATACACTCTCAAGCTCAGATCATGTTACATTAGTCTTATACCCGCTAGAATCTAATGCTGGGTTCTGACTAAGTACTGAATTCTGATTCAATTATCTAAACACGTTTGTTGAATTAAAATCCTACAGTCCTTTATAATGAGTCAATAATCAAGTTCTAGAATTTGAATATGGATGGCTGGTTTCTTTTCATATTATGTATTTAGTAATTCATTGTCTTTTCTAGTAGAATATAATTAATAAATGAATATGAAATAAAGAAACAAATCTTATATGAATTTTTAGCAGTATAAGAGCTATACTCATATGAAATGACTTTGATAGTACCTACAGTAGATTCCTTTTCAATAGATAGTGTTCTAATTTTGGAATTATTTCAAAGGCATATGCTAATTTTAAAGTATAATTTCCCATGATATTTTTAATTATATGCAATGCTAGAGATTAAAAGATGGCTACGCCTTGGAAGGAAAGTTAAGACCAACACAGAAAGCATATTAAGAAGCAGAGACATTACTTTGCCAACAAATTCCATCTACTCAAGGCTATGGTTTTTCCAGTGGTCATGTATGGTTGTGAGAGGTGGGCTGTGAAGAAAGATGAGTGCCGAAGCATTGATGCTTTTGAACTGTGGTGTTGGAGAAGACTCTTGAGAGTCCCTTGGACTGCAAGGAGATCCAACCAGTCCATCCTAAAGGAGATCAGTCCCGGCTGTTCATTGGAAGGACTGATGCTGAAGTTGAAACTCCAATACTTTGGCCACCTCATGCGAAGGGTTGACTCACTGGAAAAGAGTCTGATGCTAGGAAGGATTGGGGGTGGAAGGAGACGGGGATGACAGAGAATGAGATGGCTGGATGGCATCACCGACTCTATGGACATGAGTTTGGGTAAACTCCAGGAGTTGGTGATGGACAGGGAAGCCTGGCATGCTGCAGTCCATGGGGTTGCAAAGAGTTGGACACGACTCAACAACTGAATTGAACTGAGAGATAGAATGTTGAATCTTGAGCATTGCAAATATTCAGAGTAGAGTAAGCAAGATATGCACATGGATTAGTTTAAGAATCATGTTATTTAAAAAGTATAGTGCAGGAGACCCTGGTTTGATTCCTGGGTAGGGAAGAACCACTCAAAAAGGGATAGTCTACCCACTCTAGTATTCTTGGGTTTCCCTTGTGGCTCAGCTGGTAAAGAATCCACCTGCAATGGGGAGACCTGGGTTCAATCCCTGGATTGGGGAGTTACCCTGGAGAAGGGAAAGGCTACCTACTCCAGTATTCTGGCCTGGGAAATTCCATGGAATGTATAGGTCATGGGCTCGCAAAGAGTCAGACATGACTGAGCGACTTTTACTTTCACTTTCATACATTTTACCTCAGATGATGTTTTATTAGCATCACATCTTAGCCATGTCACAATTGTTGATGCAAAGTTAAATCGTGCATAAAATGAAGTTGATCTATTACAGTATTTTCAGATTGTTTTCAAATGATTTAGGGTATTAATCAAAATGATTTAGGGTATTAATCAATTTAATGACTTTGCATTGGATGCACTTTTAATAAACTAGAAATTACAAGTGAGGTTAAAACAAGAGTGCATTGCACATTATGAAATTTTGTTTTGAGTATGTGTGTGTTATACACCTCATTCTGAGCAAGGAAGTCAGAAGACCTGGTTCAGGGGGGTCTCCAAAATCATTTCACAATCAGGAGTCTACAATAACCAGGAGAATACCTTGTTATTGAAGGAATTTGCCAAGACACACTTTCCCACAATATGACTGGTCCTATCATGAAGATGAGATATGCTGATCTGAAGTTGTTGACTGCCGACAAATATTACAAATATTTTGTTTGATGTGATAGAACTAATAGATTATATCAGTGAACCAATAACTTATCGAAGTCCCATTTTTGATCATGTATGTATGTGTTGCTGAAGTTTAGGAGACACATACTGAAAACAAGATTGAGTGTTGTAATTCATTAACTGGAAAAAAATGTTAAAAATATACACAACCAAGGGTTTTGATGTTTTATCACCATTTTAATATTGGCTTTCCTGGTGGCTCAGACAGTAAAAAACCCATCTGCAATGCAGGAGACCTGGGTTCGATCCCTGGATTGGGAAGATCCCTTGGAGGAGGGCATGGCAACTTGCTCCAATATTCTTGCCTGGAGAATCTCTGTGGATTCTGTAGGAGCCTGATGGGCTACAGTCCATGAGGCTGCAAAGAGTTGGACATGACTGAGCGATGAAGCATATGAATTGATATTAGAAAGTTGAATATTTTAAATGAGAGAGGAAACTGACATGTATATCATTTCCATATATATATATATACACACACACATACATATAGTACTTCTGCACAAACAACACTTAACATAGTACAGGTTCTGTATATCTTATTGAAGGAATGCAGGTTGCTCTAGAAAGACTGTGTTAGTAGCAGAAACAGAAACAGACTGAGGTGGGGGGAAATAGATGCGGAAACAGTGTCAGACTTTATTTTTTGGGGCTCCAAAATCACTGCGGATGCTGATTGCAGCCATGAAATTAAAAGACGCTTACTCCTTGGAAGGAAAGTTATGACCAACCTTGATAGTATATTAAAAAGCAGAGACATTACTTTGCCAACAAAGGTCTGTCGAGTCAAGGCTATGGTTTATCCCGTGGTCATGTATGGATGTGAGAGTTGGACTGTGAAGAAAGCTGATCGCTGAAGAATTGATGCTTTTGAACTGTGGTGCTGGAGAAGACTCTTGAGAGTCCCTTGGACTGCAAGGAGATCCAACCAGTCCATTCTAAAGGAGATCAGTCCTGGGTGTTCATTGGAGGGACTGATGCTAAAGCAGAAACTACAATACTTTGGCCACCTCATGCAACAAGTTGACTCACTGGAAAAGACTCTGATTCTGGGAAAGGTTGGGGGCGGGAGGAGAAGGGGACGACAGAGACTGAGATGGCTGGAAGGCATCACTGACTCTATGGACATGAGTTTGAGTGAACTCCGGGAGTTGGTGATGGACAGGGAGGCCTGGCATGCTGTGATTCATGGGGTCGCAAAGAGTTGGACACGACCAAGCAACTGAACTGAACTGAAGCAGGCAAAGGTAGTAGTATTACAATCTAGAGCAATATAACATATACATGTAAAATCCTCCTACTCGCCTCTTTGATCAGAATTCAAGAAAATTATTTTTAAAAAATCTCTTTTCACTTCTTATATTGAAATTACACTGACCCACCTTGTTTCAAAACTCCTAGTCTCTACTGTTTAATTTTTTTCTTTAACCCTCCTCGTTGGTGTGTAATAAATTTACATAAGTTTGAATTCATTCATTATTATCTTGCCCAAGTCTAAAAGAGGGTTTAAGGTAGAGTCTTGTTGACTTCATAAAAGAAAGTGAAAGTGAAGTTGTTCAGTCATGTCTGACTCTTTGTGACCCCATAGACTGGGGTCTACCAGGCTCCTCTGTACATGGGATTCTCCAGGCAAGAATACTGGCGTGGGTTGTCCTTTCCTTCTCCAGAGGATCTTCCCAACCCAGGGATCAAACCCAGGTCTCCCACATTGGAAGCAGAAGCTTTTAACGTCTGAGCTACCAGGGACTTCATGAATGGCCCTGCAATTTATACCAGTTTAAGAACAAACTAACTAGCCCTACTAGAGAAGGTTATTAGGTACCAACCTTCAAAGAATTTTCTTGTGGATGTGTATTATGAATTTTATACTTATTGAATTATTTCCCATCCTAGTTTGCTACTCATTGTTTCTAATTTCAAAGAATGTTTCATGTTCCATAGATACGAAAGAACTCAGGCATACCCTTTTTTTCATTATATGAGAATATGATAACGTTTATTCCTTGATCCATGTGAAAAAGAAAAGCAATTATTAATTCATGCACAAGGATTGTATACCAACAAGTGCTTTTAGCCTGTTTGACTTGTTAATGTGTCAAAACCACGACAATGGAATTCACAGCACAATTTAAATGTCACTGCAGATAAATGTTCATTTTATAATGTCAAGAAATACTTTTAAATCTACTTATATTTCAAGTGAGATTTATATTTGCCTTTCACCTTAGCATCTTTAAAATGGTATATCACCTTTAAACAGATTGACAATGCAGCAGAGTGAGAACATTTTATTGTGTGCCTGTATTTATTATGTGCACAGGAATTTTTCTAGTGTATGTCAGTTTTGTCTGTGAGTAATTAATATGTTTTCTATACTATTAATCCTTTTTCATGGAGTATGAATAACACTTATCTTTATTTAAAAAAATTAGTAAAGTTATATTTTAGGTACATAAAAAAATTTCAAAGTAGCTTTAAATTGCATTGCTTTTGGCAGGACATTCATTTCTTTTAAGTTTATTCACTTACAGAACATTGAATGCAAATAGCTATGTTTCACAGTTAGTATAAGTCTGTTGAAATGGACAATATCAGTTCCCATTGTAACCAAGGCTTTACTCATAGGAAACATAAGGGAGAAACTTTATTCTTCTGTCTTTTCTGAAGTACAAAGACCCATATATAAAAATATTACTCTAGCCATAAATTATTTATTTGGCAACTTTCTCTTTTAGAACATGAAACAATTTTTTCTATAGTACAAAGAGGTTTTATTATTGATATTTTTCTATGTGTTAAATGTTTTAAAAGAAAAAAGATTACTATATTAAGTCTTATGTAGTAAATAATAATTAATTCTTCAGAGCTCTAAGTGGGAAAATAGGGGATTACAAAATTATATCTAATGCAAGACAATATGTTGTTTAGTCACCAAGTCATGTCTGATTCTTTGCGAACTCATGAACTGTAGCCCACCAGGCTCCTCTGTCAATGGGATTTCCCAGCCAAGAATACTGGAGTAGATTGCCATTTCAATATACTCTTTATATTAAATAAAAATGTCTTCATTGTTGTCACTTTCAGTTATTCTTTAAACTTGAGTTGTTTATTATACAAATAGCCTGACTTAATATACAAACCTGATTTTCTACTAGAATGTATTGATGTAGCATACATATAAATAGTAGGAATGTTTGTTTATGTAGGAATTTGTTAGCAATGGACTAAAGATAGATTTTGTATCAACAGAAAATTATCTTTGTCTATTTTTTTTTGTTTGCCTACTCTGTAATTTAGGCTTATTTTCTATTTTAAAATAATTTGTATTTAAATCATAATTGTGTTAGAATTCAAAAATTATTAATTCAATTCAAAATTAAATATTTATTATGGAATAATATTTTAAACTTCTATAGGAGCACAACCACCTTAGTGACATATTTTGAACATCATATGGTCCCTCAGCTCCGTGGAATTACACTCTTATAAAAAAGGAAAAATTCTGTTTACATTTTAAAGCTACAAAGAAATTACAAGAAAAAACTCCAAGCAAGTCTGTGTCAAAAAAACATATACATATTTTAAATATACATGTGTGTGTATATATATATATAAAAGAAGCATCTATGTACATGTAGAAGCATGTAATTTATGATTTTTTATCTCAATTTTTGATCTACCTACTTTGTACTTCAAAGAAGATAGAATAATAGAGGTTCTTCCTTGTGTTTTCTATGAGTGGTCCCTCGGTCGCATGCATGTATGTATGTATATATACACACACATATATATTTTTAAATGATAAATGAATATTGTATTAAATATGTTTATTATACTTTGGGCATCTGTGTTCAGGATCAAGAAGAATTAACAAACTTTCGAGAGCATGTCATGTCAATTTTACCGACCACTTATGTTTGAATATAGTAGCCACATTGCTTTGAATTGAAACAATGGAGGGGAGTTAAATAAAGAGGAGGCCTGGCGTGCTGTGATTCATGGGGTCACAAAGAGTCGGACACGACTGAGCGACTGAAATGAACTGAACTGAGCTGAAGAAGAGGTAAGCTGTTGGATATACACAGGAGCATAATAGTGGGAAGTTTGGTATCAGTTTCAATTTAAGAATTCATGAATCAAATAATACTTCACTTTACAATGCAGAGTTGATGGGAAGGCGAGCTGGATTCCCACAACAGAAGGGGATAATCAGTGGAAGCAATTAACAAGTGTTTCTGGCAGTTTGAAATGTAACTACATTTTCTGGAAGTGGAGAGGAATGGATCTATTTCTTCCTCTTTCTCTGGCCTAGTGTTATTTATTTTTATAAAATAGTATATAATAATCCATCAAAGATAGGAATTGGTTATTTAAGCACCATAAATATAATTCATCAATATTTGAGTTATGAGATTAAAATATTTTTTTGTCTTTGTAGGTCATAGGCTTCTACACATAATAGTTCAAATAAAATTTTTGAGAATATAGAAGTATGTAGGCTCAGTCAGGCATTTCAGTTTTTCAGTTTTGTCCAATTCTTTGCAACCCCATGGACTTCAGCATGCCAGGCTTCCCTGTCCATCACTAACTCCCAGAACTTGCTCAGACTCATGTCCATCAAGTCAGTGATGCCATCTGACCATCTCATCCTCTGTTGTCCCCTTCTCCTCCCACCTCAGTCCTTGCCAACATCACGGTCTTTTCAAATGATTTAACTCTTCACATCAGGTGGCCAAAGTATTGGAGTTTCAGCTTCAACATCAGTCCTTCCAAAGAACAGCCAGGACTGATCTCCTTTAGAATGGACTGGTTGGATCTCCTTGCTGTCCATGGGATTCTCAAGAGTCTTCTCCAACACTACAGTTCAAAAGCATCAATTCTTTGGTGCTCAGTTTCCTTTATAGTCCAACTCTCACATCCATACATGACCACTGGAAAAACCATTTCCTTGACTCCATGGACCTTTGTTGGCAAAGTAATGTCTGTATCAGTGGTAATCAACTGTACAAGGTCATAGAATAGGTAAAGGGTAACAGTTGTCAAGACAGGTTGGTAGCATGTTTTTGGGCTCATGGTCTTAATATGATGCACTTTTGGTTAGAAACCAGTGTTGGGAGATGGCAGCTGTGGTTAGAATCTGGAATCAAAGACCCCAGAGTTGTATGACCATGGTTTATTTACTTAAGCCTTGTGAATGTCAGTTTGTGTGCTCAGTTGCTCCGTCACTCAATCGTGTTCAACTCTTTGTGACCCTCTGGACTGTGGACACCAGGCTTCTCTGTCCATGAGACTTTTCAGGCAAGAGTACTGGAGTAGGTTTCCATTTCCTCCTCCAGGGGATCTTTCCAACCCAGGAATCACACTCATGTCTCCTGCATTGCAGGCAGACTTCCTTACCTGCTGAGCCATTGGGGAGACCCATCAGTTTGTTTACCCATCTATTAATGGCAGTGTTGCACACCTCATGCTATAAAAACTGTGTGAGTCAATTTCTGTAGTGTGTTTAATGATACAGCTGCCAAAGAAGTGTCTAATAAAATGAGTATTCTGTAACATACAAGGGATTGAATTCTGCTTTTTTTTCCATAGTACAAAAGTAATATTAGTTCAGTTTTCAGCAAAACTGTAAGCTTTCAAAATTGATCTTTTGATTTTACAACTGACATATTGCATACATTTTGAGTAGCCTTTGTTTACTAAAACAAGCAGACTTTTTAAAAAAGTCTTGCAGCTTTCTGTCTCCCTAGTTAAATTTCCCCTCCACATAGAGATTCTAAATACTTGAAGTAACTTCAGTAAAATCATGTGAGAAACAAATGACACAAATATTGAGTTTTTTATATGAAAAATTCATAAAATATTAATAAATTAAGGGTTCCTTTGGAATGAGCTCTATTACTAAATGACTTCATCGAATCAATAGATACTTGTATGGGCACAGCATTTCACATATTAGATTTCATTTAAAATTAGAGTAAAACATTTGCTATATAATGACACTTATCTAGGATTACCTAATGATACCATTTCCTTTTCTTTGTTTGGATAAATATCACAGTTATGGCAACAATACCCCATTATGGTTTAAAGTTGATGCAAAATGCAGTCTCAAGAAGCTCAGTCTTTCTGCAGCACAACACACTGGTAGAAAAATAAAAACTGTGTGTCCTTTTGTCTCCACCTTGTAGTTATGAAATTCAAAAGACATTTTAAAACCAGTGAAGGCAAAGGGCAAACATAATAGCTCACTGAATGTCATTCGGCTTAGACCTAGCTGATGATAATTATTAGTTCATCATTTATATTAGAGTTTCCCAGGTGGTGCTAGTGATAAAGAATCCACCTGCTTAATGCAAGAGATGCAAGAGACACAAGTTCATTCCCTGATTCAGAAAGCTCCCTTGGAGTAGGAAATAGCCATCTGCTCCAGGATTCTTGCCTAGGAAATCACATGGACAGAAGACCCTGGAAGGCTAAAGACCATGGGGTCCCAAAGAGTTTGACACGGCTGAGCATGCATGCACATTTATATTAGACATCTCTGTTGTGGAATTAAAGGTACCAAATGAATGAAGTAGAAAATGAGTGCTTGTCTTAAAACCTGTGAAAACAGGAATACACAGTGGGTTCATCCCTTTTAAATGAGGGGGTGCTGGTATTTCCTCTTTTCCTGCTCCACTTTTTTTTCTTCTTTAATAGTAATTTAAAGAGTGTTGTAACGTACTTGATGAAAAAAGAAATGGCAACCCCCTCTAGTATTCTTGCCTAGAGAATCTCATGGACAGAGGAGCCTGGCAGGCTACAGTCTGTTCGACAAAAGAGCTGGAAACGACTTAGTGACTAAGCCAGTCAAGCAATGTGTTTGATCACCTTCTCCTTAAGTTGAGGCCCCTGGGTAGGAGAGGTGCTGGAAAGCAAAAACACGGTTTTTCTGCCCTGCAGAAAGGCAGGCTTCCATAGGAATTTTGAATGAAAACTAGAATGAGTCAGAGACTGCAAAGGAGAATATCAAGTCTCCCTGGAGGAGAAAGATTGGATGAGAATGCTTTCAGAGAAAGGAAGCAGAGCAATCAGCAGAGCCATGGAAGAGCATTTGTGTTATTTTACACTCCCCTCCAGAACATCAATATTTTATAAGCTTCTCCCTTGAGAAATGATAGAAGATTCTATTTCCACTAAGTAAAAACTTGTGTAGCTCCCTTTGCGGGATTGCTTGTTACAATCTAGATGGTGGGAAAATTACTAATGCTTGAAGTTTTCAGGAAAATCTTTCTTATTACCTTCCTTGATTTTTTTCTCTGCCATATCTGAGGAAAAAATGCAAAACTAAGGCAGCAAAAGAAATATTGAATAATATATTTTATCTGTGGTCTATTTTGCTTATGTGATACAGAAAATTGGGTAAAAAACAATTTCATGGTTTTCTAATTAGAAAAGTGGCAACTTTCAGCGAAAGAATTTGCATCTCTAAAGAAATATTAAATATTGTGCTATTGCACACAGACATTTTTGTTCTTAAGAGAGTAGGATTGGTTGAAAATTGGAATAGATTTGTGTCATTTCCTTCTATACCCATTCACAACATTCAGAAAACAAAGATCATGGCATCTGGTCCCATCACTTCATGGGAAATAGATGGGGAAACAGTGGAAGCAGGGTCAGACTTTATTTTTTTGGGCTCCAAAATCAATGCAGATGCTGATTGCAGCCATGAAATTAAAAGACGCTTACTCCTTGGAAGGAAAGTGACCAACCTAGATAGTATATTAAAAAGCAGAGACATTACTTTGCCAACCAAGGTCCGTCTAGTCAAGGCTATGATTTTTCCCATGGTCATGTATGGATGTGAGAGTTGGACTGATTGCCAAAGAATTGATGCTTTTGAACTGTGGTGCTGGAGAAGACTCTTGAGAGTCCCTTGGACTGCAAGGAGATCCAACCAGTCCATTCTAAAGGAGATCAATCCTGGGTGTTCATTAGAAGGACTGATGCTCAAACTGAAACTACAATACTTTGGCCACCTCATGTGACGAGTTGACTCACTGGAAAAGACTCTGATGCTGGGAGGGATTGGGGGCAGGAGGAGATGGGGACGACGGAGACTGAGATGGCTGGATGGCATCACTGACTCTGTGGACATGAGTTTGAGTGAACTCTGGGAGTTGGTGATGGACAGGGAGGCCTGGCGTGCTGTGATTCATGGGGTCGCAAAGAGTCGGACACGAGTGAGTGACTGAACTGAACTGAAGCATTTCTTAAAAATTAACAAAAATTATTCATATACTTCACAAATATAATGGAACAGTGACGATAAGTGTGAAAGAAAAACAATAGGAGGGACCTAGGAAAGAACTAATTTGCAAAGTTCTGGGTTTTGAATTGTTCTTTAAAACCATATTAGATCTATTATTATTTGGTAGTCTGATGATGAACAAGACATTTTGCTTTGGGCAAACATGGAGGGAAGGGAGATAATTTCATAAGAATATTCAAATTTACAAGAAATGCTGTATGTTGGTTATTTTCTTAAAATGGAGATACCCAAAAAACAAACATATAAGGATTTTACAATGTTATAAAATATTAGACAAAATAAGCCTACTTATCTTTTAACAGAATTTGTGTTATCTGGGCATTTGTGATGGAATGTGACCAAAGTTTCATATTTTTAAGTTTAATGGGTCTTTCTTGAGGAAGTTTAAAACAAAGAAAAATAAAAAGAATACTGGAACGCCTGTTTAATATTCATAAAGTAATTTAAACTTTTTATGAAAATTGTTCCTTAGTAATATATATGTCTGTCACTATGTATCAATAGATGTTCAAAGATGAATATTACATCATATAGAAGAAAAGTGAACAATTTTTTGAAGTTTTGATCCTAGTACATTTTTACATAACACACATTTTGAGAAGATCAAAAGAAAATGGAAGAGAAAAATGCATGGAACTGAGAAACAGTTTTGCCAAGTGATATGCTATGATATTAAAGATGATTTCTTGCAGAATTATTGTATGAAAATGAAAAGAAATGCAGAATCAAAAAAATCTCAGGCCCCTTGTAACCAGGTGTTTTAATAATACTCTTTCACAAATTTTCCTCTGTATTTTCTGTCCACAAAAAGAAATTCATGTCAGGAAAAATGTAAACTGACAAATTCCTAGAATTGGTTGATCCAATCCCCATTATGACTGAACAAATGTACTAAAACTACCCTGTTTTGCCAAGATACATTTTTTTGTGCCACAATTAAAATGTGAAATTATTAGCTTTATTACCAAAACTAAAATGGCAGTACTCATTTGAGATCCTTTGTATTCTGCTAGAGATAAAATATGTTAGTTTTGTCTCCATAGACTACTTATCAACATAATTTAGATGTTATACAAGTAAATATAGAACTAGTCAACTGAAAAAAAAAAAGCACAGCATGAGAGCTGTTTTATTTGGAGATTACTAAGGGCTATAGCCCAGGAAACAGCCTTTCACATAGCTCTGAGGAATTGTTCCATAGAGATGGGGGTCAGTATATATGAGATTTTGGTGAAAGGGGTATAGGCAATCAAGTCCACGTCTCAGTAGAAGGCTGCTGCTAGTCATGAAGAACAGATGTCTCCATTCGTGATTTTAGTGATTTCTAGGTATGAGATGATGTAAGAAATTGGGCTTATCTTAGCTTCTCCTAAACATATCTATGTGGAGGCCAATTCTGCCAGTTTTTCCCAGAACATGGAGAGCCTCATCGCTGATCTCCACCCTGGACTCCTTCAGGTGGTGCTGAAAGTCAGTGACTACAGGGTCAGAGACTTCATTCTTATGGAATCACATGGCCAGCGGTATTCTTTAGTTGGCAGGCTGTTCACTCTTTCTGACAGATGACCTGTATTTTTTTTTTTTTCCTGATTAAAGCATTATTCTTGCTCAAGATATCTTTCCCCATCACAATTCTATGTTGAAATCCGTGACTACTTCAAGCCTCATCATAATTTTATTTCTTTTCTGAATACTGTTCATGTAAAATTCATCAGAATCATTCTTTAGTTCCTTCAGTTCAGTTCAGTTGCTCAGTCGTGTCCGACTCTCCGCGACCCCATGAATCACAGCACGCCAGGCCTCCCTGTCCATCACCAACTCCCGGAGTACACTCAGACTCATGTCCACAGAGTCGGTGATGCCATCCAGCCATCTCATTCTCCATCGTCCCCTTCTCCTCCCGCCCCCAACCTTTCCCAGCATCAGAGTCTTTTCCAGTGAGTCAACTCGTCGCATGAGGTGGCCAAAGTACTGCAGTTTCAGCTTTAGCATCAGTCCCTCCAATGAACATCCAGGATTGATCTCCTTTAGAATGGACTGGTTGGATCTCCTTGCAGTATAAGGGACTCTCAAGAGTCTTCTCCAACACCACAGTTCAAAAGCATCGATTCTTCGGCGATCAGCTTTCTTCACAGTCCAACTCTCACATCCATACATGACCACGGGAAAAACCATTGCCTTGACTAGACGGACTTTTGTTGGCAAAGTAATGTCTCTGCTTTTTAATATACTGTCAAGGTTGGTCATAACTTTAGTTCCTTAATAATCCCTTAATGCATTATTTGTAGGATCATTTAGACAGTTACCACTGCCTAAAATTAAGTATAAATATTAATTTTTAGAATGCTTTATGTTATATTATCAGCATCATATTTATAAATTTGCCCAAACAAGCCAGGATGGTAATATACATCAGCATGTCAGTGCATAATAAATTATATAAGATTATTATTATGATGACTTTTCTTTATATGATTTACTTGAAGTTGTTTCTAGAAACTGGCTACCATAAACTTATTTGAAGCATCCTCTAAGCCTGGATGTGCGTGAGCTCAGTTGCTCAGTTGTGTTCGACTCTTTGAGCCCTCATGGACTGTAGCCTGTCAGGCTCCCCAGTTCATGGGATTTTCCAGGCAAGAATACTGGAAGGGGTCGCCATTTCCTCATCCAGGGGATCTTTCCAACCCAGGGATCTAACCTACATCTCCAGCGTCAACATCTCCTGAGATGACAGGTGGATTTTTACCGCTAAAGGATGGGGAATCCCTTCTAAACATAGATGATGGCTCATATAATCTGGCGTCTTCCCTCAATGCCACTTCTATGGCTTCTTGGTTGGATCCATACATTAACTTTGATGATTTAATTTTTATACTCAATTTTTGAACTCAGTTTCTTTTCTATTATCAGTTGCATTTGCAATAGCAACCCAGAGGACTAGGTTCAAATTTTGTCCCATTCTCAGCATATGCTTACTTAAGAAAAGGACGCATTTTTTCTCAATTATGCATAGAACACAGTAGAAAGAATGAAATGGAAATCCTCCTGTGGAGAAAATTGGCAAAGCTGGAAATTTAAATGATATCATTCTACTTCTAATGTGTAACCAATTTACCAACCATTCATTTATGTTATTTTCAAAAAACTACCAAGTATCACTCATCACAGAGTGAATGTAGTAAGACTCTGGTGAAGACAGAAAGTTTATCAATCATTCATATTTGGAAATTTTCTTCAACTCTAGATTTAATAATGTATGATATGTGAAGTGAAAGCCGCTCAGGTGTGTCCAACTCTTTGCAACCCCATGGACGATATAGTCCATCCAATTCTCCAGTCAAGAATACTGGATTGGGTAATCTTTCCCTTCTCCAGGGGATCCTTCGAACCCAGGTCTCCTGCATTGCAGGTGGATTCTTCCCAGCTGAGCCACTGAGGAAGCCCAGAATTCAGTTCAGTTCAGTCGATCAGTCGTGCCCAAAACTTTGAGACCCCATGGACTGCATCATGCCATGCCTCCCCGTCCATCATCAATTTGTGCAGTTTACACAAACTCATGTCCACTGAGTCAGTGATGCCATGCAACCATCTCATCCTCTGTCATCCACTTCTCCTTCCACCTTCAATCTTTGCCAGCATCAGGGTCTTTTCAAATAAGTCAGCCCTTCACATCAGGTGGCCAAAGTATTGGAGTTTCAGCTTCAACATCAGTCTGTCCAATGAACACCGAGGACTGATCTCCTTTAGGATGGACTGGTTGGAATTCCTTGCAGTCCAAGGGACTCTCAAAAGTGTTCTCAAACATGACAGTTCATAAACATCAATTCTTTGGTGCTCAGCTTTCTTTATAGTACAACTCTCACATCCATACATGACCACTGGAAAAACCATAGCCTTGACTAGATGGACATTTGTTGGAAAAGTAATGTCTCTGCTTTATAATATGCTATCTAGGTTGGTCATAACTTTCCATCCAAGGGGCAAGTGTCTTTTAATTTCATGGCTGCAGTCACAATCCGCAGTGATTTTGGAGCCCAGAAAAATAAAGTCTGACACTGTTTCCACTGTTTCCCTGTCTATTGTCCATGAAGTTATGGGACCAGATGCCATGACATTGGTTTTCTGAATGTTGAGCTTGAAGCCAACTTTTTCACTCTCCTCTTTCACTTTCATCAAGAGGCTTTTTAGTTCCTCCTCACTTTCTGCCATAAGGGTGGTGTAATCCACATATCTGAGGTTACTGATATTTCTCCTGGCAATCTTGATTATAGCTTGTACTTCATCAAGCCCAGCGTTTCTTTTGTGGTACTCTGCATATAAGTTAAATAAGCAGGGTAACTATATACAGCCTTGACGTATTCCTTTTCCTGTTTGGAACCAGTCTGTTGTTCCATGTCCAACTCTAACTGTTCCTTTCTAACCTGGATACAGATTTCTCAGGAGGCAGGTCAGTTGGTATGGTATTCCCATCTCTTTCAAAATTTTCTGGAGTTTTGTGATCCACACAGTCAAAGGCTTTGGCATAGTCAATAAAACAGAAATAGATGTTGTTTTTTTTTTCTTGAATTCTCTTACTTTTTCAAAGATCCAGTGGATGTTGGCAATTTGATCTCTGGTTCCTCTGCCTTTCCTAAAACCATTTTGAACATCTGGAAGTTCATGGTTCAAGTACTGTTGAAGCTTTGCTTTGAGCATTTGGAGCATTACAGTACTAGCATATGAGATGAGTGCAATATTGCGGTAGTTTTAACATTCTTTGGCATTGCCTTTCTTTGGGATTGGAAAGGAAACTGTCTTTTTCTAGTCCTGTGGCCACTGCTGAGTTTTCTAAATTTTCTGGCATATTGAGTGCAGCACTTTCACAGTATCATCTTTTAGGATTTGAAATAGCTCAACTACAATTCCATCACCTCCATTAGCTTTGTTCATAGTGATGCTTCCTAAGGCCCACTTGACTTCACATTCCAGGATGTCTGGCTCTAGGGGAGTGATCACACCACTGTGATTGTCGGGGTAGTGAAAATCTTTTTTGTGCAGTTCTTCTGTGAATTCTTGCCACTTCTTCTTAATATCTTCTGCTTCTGTTAGGTCCATATCATTTCTGTCCTTTATCAAGCCCATCTCTGCATGAAATGTTCCCTTGGTATCTCTCGTTTTCTTGAAGAGATCTCTAGTCTTTCCCATTCTATTGTTTTCTTCTATTTCTTTGCACTGATCACTGAGGAAGGCTTTCTTATCTTGCGTTATTATTCTTTAGAACTGTGCATTCACATGGGTATATCTTTCCTTTTCTCTGCTCTTCTTTTCACAACTATTGTAATGCCTCCTCAGACAGCCATTTTCCTTTTTTGGGGGGAATGATCTTGATCCCTGTCTCCTGAACAGTGTCACAAACCTCCATCTATAGTTCATCAGGCACTCTGTCTATCAGATCTAGTCCCTTAAATCTATTTCTCACTTCCACTGTATCATCGTAAGTGATTGCGGTGAGCAGTGGCTGTGTGGTGCTGGAGTGGCGAGCAGCCAAGAGGAGAAACCCCACGTCCAAGGTCAGAGAAATCCTAGTAATATGATAGGCACTGAGAGAGGGCATCAGAGGGCAGACAGACTGAAACCACAATCACAGAAAACTAACCAATCTAATCACATGGACCACAGCCTTGTCTTAATGAAACCATGAACCATGCCATGTAGGGCCACCCAAGATGGTGGGTTATTGTGGAGAGTTCAGACAAAATGTGTTCACTGAAGATGGGAATAGCGATCCACTTCAGTATTCTTGCCTTGAGGACCCCATGGGCAGTATGAAAAGGCAAAAAGATAAGACACTGAAAGATGAACTCCCCAAGTCAGTAGGTACCCAATATGCTACTGGAGATCAGTGGAGAAATAACTCCAGAAAGAATGAAGAGACGAATCTCCACACTGTTCTCCACAGTGGCTGTACTAGTTTGCATTCCCACCAACAGTGTAAGAGGGTTCCTTTCTCTCCACATCCTCTCCAGCATTTATTGCATGTAGACTTTTGGATAGCAGCCATTCTGACTGGTGTGAAATGGTAACTCATTGTGGTTTTGATTTGCATCTCTCTGATTATGAGGGATGTTGAGCATTTTTTCATGTATTTGTTAGCCATCTGTATGTCTTCTTTGGAGAAATGTCTGTTTAGTTCTTTGGCCCATTTTTTGATTGGGTCATTTATTTTTCTGGAATTGAGCTGCAGGAGCTGCTTGAATAATTTGGAGATTAATCCTTTATCAGTTGCTTCATTTGCTATTATTTTCTCCCATTCTGAAGGCTGTCTTTTCACCTTGCTTATAGTTTCCTTTGCTGTACAGAAGCTTTTGATTTTAATTAGGTCCCATTTGTTTATTTTTGCTTTTATTTCCAATATTCTGGGAGGTGGGTCATGGAGGATCCTGCTGTGATTTATGTCGGAGAGTGTTTTGCCTACGTTCTCCTCTAGGAGTTTTATAGTTTCTGGTCTTACATTTAGCTCTCTAATCCATTTTGAGTTTATTTTGGTGTATGGTGTTAGGAAGTGTTCTAGTTTCATTCTTTTACAAGTGGCTGACCAGTTTTCCCAGCACCACTTGTTAAAGAGACTGTCTTTTCTCCATTTTATATTCTTGCCTCCTTTGTCAAAGATGAGGTGTCCATAGATGTGTGGATTTATCTCTGGGCTTGAGGGAGGTGGGAGGGGGGTTCAGGAGGGGGAACTTATGTAAACCCGGGGCAAATTCATATCAATGTATGGCAAAACCAACCAATATAATATTGTAAAATAATTTGCCTCCAATAAAAAATAAATTAACTACAAAAAAAAAAAAAAAAGAATGAAGAGACGAAGCCAAAGTAAAAACAGTACCAAGTTGTGGATATGACTGGTGATGGAAGCAAGGGCTGATGCTGTAAAGAATAATATTGCATAGGAACCTGGAATGTTAGGTCCATGAATCAAGGCAAATTGGAAGTGGTCAAACAGGAGATGGCAAGAAGGAACATCGACATTTTAGGAATCAGCAAACTAAAAGGGACTGGAATGAGTGAATTTAACTCAGATGACCATTATATCTACTACTGTGGGCAAGAATCCATTAGAAGAAATGGAGTAGCCATCATAGTCAACAAAAGAGTCCAAAATGCAGTACTTGGATGCAATCTTGGAAATGACAAAATGATCTCTGTTTGTTTCCAAGGCAAACCATTCAATATCACTGTAATCAAAGTCTATTCCCCGACCAGTGATACTGAAGAAGCTGAAGTTGAACAGTTCTATGAAGACCTACTAGACCTTTTAGAACTAACACCCAAAAAATATGTCCTTTTCATCAGAGGGGACTGGAATGCAAAAGTAGGAAGTGAAGAAACACCTGGAGTAACAAATTGGCCTTGGAGTACAGAATGAAGCTGAGCAAAGGCTAATCGTATTTTGCCAAGAGAACGCACTGGTCAAAGCAAGCACACTCTACCAACAACACAAGAAAAGACTATACATGTGGACATCACAGATGATCAATACCAAAATCAGACTGGTTATATTCTTTGCAGTCAAAGATGGAGAAGCACTATACAATCAGCAAAAACAAGACTAGGAGCTGACTGTAGCTCAAATCATCAACTCCATTTCGTCAAATAAAGACTTAAACTGAATAAAGTAGGGAAAACTACTAGACCATTCAGGTACAACCTGAATCAAGCCCAGAATATCCTTTCATAAAACAATACATTCCTCTGCATTTCCTAAATATCTCTTAAAGTAAACTATGTTTTGCAAGATGATATACTAATTTTATTTTGTTTGCCCTGGCTGTTTACAGAGTTTATGTTTCTTGTAAAATGAGGAAACTGGATACTATCTAGGGTACATTTTTCTCTACTGTGTAGTTATTTAATTCTG